>NC_092858.1:98739488-98806966 GCF_032062135.1 Pyxicephalus adspersus | reverse complement strand
AATACACATTATACTCATACTATTATATATGCAGTAAAATAAATGTTCTTGAAAACAATGTACTGCTTTTACACATAAAAATCCAATGTATTGCATTTAATACAGTTATTTTGTATTGAATGCAATACAAATGGATTTTGAATTTCCTGCCCCGCCTGGCCGGGACGAACACACGCACCAACCTCACCGGGAACTCCCCGGTGACTCATCAGATGCAGAAGCAGGAAGAAGAAAAAAGACGGAGATCGCGGCGCTGGACGGCGCGGGACCCCAGCGGATCAGGTAAGCACTGTATCTACTAACCTTCCATAGGTGTTCCAACACCGAGTATGACTCAGGGTTACCATTTTTAGCAACTTTTTTCTTTACTTTTTTCTTCGTTCTTTACCGCTAGGGAGGTTAAAGAGAAGTGTGGATGGAGTGAGGTTTAATGGAGCCAGAATTTGTCACTAAGGTGGTGCATGGATGCAGGGGGGCAGAAAAAAAAAGCTGTGGTCTTTATGAAGGAGGAGTGTTACAGTGCCTTCACGAACCTTGGCCCAGGAAAAATGTTACTACTGTAAAAGATTAAAACAATGTGTTTTTTATTTATTCCTTTTTTGTTTTTTCAAAAGTTGTTGTGTTTTAATAAAAAGCCATGGCTGCCATGGCCAATTGTATACCATAATTCTGTAGTCTGTGTGGTTTATGGGAGAATGGGTCACAGGGGGAGGTGAAAAGTTTGAGGGTGAAGCAGTGTGACCATTATATTGCATCCATATTGACATAGACACCTATTCTTAAAGATCTGGGACCTATCCTGCCCTTTAGTTTCTTGTTAAAAAACTGAGATCTTACAAATACTCACTGCCTACATTTTGTAACTACCACTTTGTGTAGACACATGGTTTCTACTGTAATGTAGGAATGCTGAGAAATGTAGTCTGGCTTTATTTTTCTCTCTATTTTGGGTGGCATATAGTCACACATAATGAACTCTCACACTAGCTGAATTTAGTGATGTAGTGCAGTGTGCAAGCGCAATTCACCCTTAAAACTGGTATTCAGTCTGCCTCTTTGCTTCTTTACAATGTTTGTATTCATCAACCTGATTTCTATTTATTTCTATTAGAATTCGCCCTATTCAGCTTTGGATTTAGTTGGGTATTAAGCAAACCACCCCAAAGCTGCACCATCCAGGTTCCCTGTTTTTTGGTGGTATGAGTGGTACAGAAGGACAGCACAGCAAGAATTACTACAGAGATTGGTAGGTGCCTAAAATCAAACTTTGTCTGGTTTCTTTTCTAACTTCAACATCCATTCAAGCCAACCAACAAGTGCAGTCATGACAGATAACCCTAGCCACATTTGTTGATTTTTTTATATTATCTGCTTCTCCTCTTTTTTTTATTACCTCTTACCATATCTTTGCTTTAATAATTGCCATTTGCCACCAAAAAAGGTGACAAATAACAGCGGTAATAATATATAGTACAGTTGGTTACCTCTCCCTCATGATCACTTTGATCAGTCAAAGCTGGGACCATAAAAAACAATAGCTGATCTATGCCTAGCACAGTTCATCAAACCTGGGGCAGTCCTTCTTTTCTATGGCCAGATCCACTGCAAGGAATGGGGTAGTTCAATTTTGTCTGTACCAGATCGTCCCAAGTACAAAAGGTAAATTAGGTAAATTTTACTATGTTGTGTTAGTTCTGCTGGGACAGGATAACACTGTACTTCTCGCAGCTACTGATTTTCATCACACAGAAGTATGTTCATCTACAATTCTATCATGCTGCTTATAGTTTTGCAAATGAACTATACTATAAAACAGAATACACTAGAATTCCTGTGAAGCACAGAAACCTTTAAAAATACATGGATCATTTTATATTCTGAACTCATGTTAAAAACTCTGTCCTAGATACATTACAGAGTGACTTGGGAAAACATGCTGTACTTTCAAATTTTATTCTGCTGAAATTCTCTTCCCCCAGTTGAGTTTACTAAGAACATAAGTAAGAAAAAGTAATTCAAACCAGGAAAAAAATGAATTGATCTAAAGCTTCTCTTTTCTGTTATGCATTTCAATATCAATTAGTAAGTAAAGACAATACCACTTCTTTTCAAACAAAATTCACATTAAACGTTTCTTGCAAAATGTTGATGTTCAAAGTGAAAGAACAAAGTCTTCGGAAAGCTTCATGCGTGGGTTGTCTTTGCCATCTTTCTATAGTTTATAAAAAAAGGATTAATTTCAATACATTTTTGATTGGTGAAAGAAAACTCTTCACATATTAAAACCATCTAGACCAGTGGCGCCTAACCTTTTTTTTATCTGGGCCCGCTGTTGACATTAAGATAAAACCTGTGGGCCGCAATGCAAACAAACATTATGGTTCAAACTAGATTAGTTTTAATTGAAAATGAAATGAAATTGAAATGTTTCTAGTTACCGTAATGTACATACACACACCAAATAAAGGAGATGACAAATCAAGAATCTCTGCAATGGATACTTCCAGAAAAATGTAATTCATGTGACAGATAGCCAAGAGGGACATGTTCTTACTGCTACATCTTCAGGGCCCTACATCTCCCCATTCCTGAGAAATTAGGATGTACAGAAGGTAAGTGGCCAGCTATATGTGACAAGGTAGCACGGTATAGTTTTCCTTATCTTGTGATGGCGCAATAATTTTTTAGGGAGAGTTAGCCAAGAGAGTCCCCAAACTCATCCTACATTTTAATATACCTACAGCTCAACTTTTGGGAGAAATTGTCATTCAAAGAACATAAAGGGACATTTATATGTGACAGGGCACCATGGTATGGTAGGAGTGATAAAATTGTAGTGGGGGGAGCCACAAGAGTCACCCACTTATCCTACATTTCTCTACCTCTACTGTTAAAGAAAAATTGGGGTTCACAGAATGTAAGTGTCCAGCTATGTGTAACAAGCAGCTCGCCAGCCGCTCATTCCCTGGCACTGTAGCATCTGCAGATTTGACTCCAGGCGGCAGTGAGCTGTACTGAGCGTCTCCCCCAAGCCAGGGTTCCATGGCACGAGGCAGGGGTAACCGCACCACAACCTCACCACTAACCTGAACGCAGCCTTGAAGTTTTGTGAACTTTAAGGGGCACCATAGCGCACAGACAATTGGAAGTAACCTAGTGTTTAATGCCATAAGAGTAGCCCTCAGGGGACCGTGGTCTTGAAATAGTCCACTTTAATTTGATTGATGTTGGGATTTTATGCTTGTGACCCTGTATCTGGCAACTTGTTACTCGTACTCGTCACATTTCTATGACAATTGCTGTAGGAGATTTGAAGGTTTATACATTGGGATAATGACAACAGCCTGGACACAGACACAGCTCTCATGCTTGGGTTATCTCACACTACAAGGTGGGCGGGGAGCAGCTCCTTCTCCTGGCAGCACAATCTCATAGAGCGATACATAGGAGATGCGCACCCCATCCCCCTGCAAGACAGTGAACAGCAGAAAGGGAATGAGGAGAGGGCCGGATCTGGCAGCTCCGTGGGCCGAATGTGGCCCACAGGCCATAGGTTGGGTAACCTTAATATAGAAAAATGGGTCTAATATTAAAGCAGTCAATCTGACATTCACTGAAACATTTCCTTGTGAAGAATCAATTAATGCCATTGAAACACTTGGACTTGGAAGATTTCCCATTAGTGAATGTTTCAGTAAATGTTAGATTCACTGCTTTATAAATAGACCCCAAAGTTATTTTGCCTCAAAATACAATGACATTTTCTAACTACAAGCCACAGTTCATAACTGTAAATATGGAATTCAGCAATCCTCTATAACTGGCCACAGAATTTCAACTAGATAAGCCTTTTATATAAAAAGCATAAATCAGCTTGCTTTTTATCTAAATGCTTTTCAAAAAACGGGGGGAAGCCCCTCCCCTTCTGTCTTTACTGCTGTAAAGACAATTTCACTTTAAGTAGATATGGTTCATTATACACTACATTATACATATACATACATACATATACATTATACAGCAGGGGTGTCCAAACGTTTTGCAAAGAGGGACAGATTTGGTGGGGTAAAAATGTGTGGGGGCCTACCTTTCAGCACGTACTCAGGGTTAGTGTGGGTGTGGTCTGCGTGGGTCCCGCACAGCACACACCCACCAGGGTGAGGTGAGGGGTTCCCTGAGTCCGGTGTCAGTGCGGGCTTAGTGCAGGGCACAATCCTTGGAATCAGAGTAGGCGTGGTCCGTGCAGGTCCCGCACAGAGCATGCCCACTCTAATGATGTAGGGGAATCCCTGTTCACACATGGGGACTCCCGTCCTGCCGACTATGGCCGCCGAGTAGCGGGCCGATAATTGCAAGGTGGTTGATCAACTCTAAGGAAATATAAAATAGCTTTTTTTTACGCGTGTATTTTATACTGTGGTGCCAGGCTGGTGGAAATCAGAACACAGGTAATTGGCCCCCAGGCCGGACTTTGGGCATGCCTGATATACAGTATATTAATATATATATATATATAATGTAATGTACTTTCACTTTCTACCACATTTATTGTGATTGCAGTGCAAGACCAACAGCCTGAAGGGTGTAAATTAAAGTTATGTTATACAGAGCGTGTTGGAAGGGAGAAATATAAGTCTTGCTAAATGAACAATCTCTCTTACTAAATTAACCCAAAATCATTCAGCAACTATTCACACTGCAAACAAAACCATAAAAAAACAGGCTCTGGAAAACCAAGTGTTTATTATTTAAGTATTCTTTTACACAAATAAGAATGACACCTTAAATTACAGTAACACAAGCACTAATATTACTAGTTTGCCTCCACACCTTAATGGTCAATTAGAAATATTTTAAAAAGTAACATATATATATATGTTGAATGTACAGAAAGAGTATATGAAAAATCTATTCAGTAAATTGTTTTGCGTTTACTTTACATAACTTAGACTTAAGATATAAGCTTCAAATATCCAGTAGATGCATTACAACACTTTATTCTTGTTCTCGCTGAAATCTATGATACCAGTATTGACTGAACAAATATCGACTTTAGAAAGAATAAGAAAAAAAGGAAGCTCATCACTGAAAATAATAAGGAAGTTAATGGTGTATTGATAAATGACAGGTAGACCCTGCATGTCTTCCAGGCTCCTTCATACATAAACAGCACTGTATGCTTTAAAATCCATATCCCATATTGCAATATATTGTGGGTACTAGGGTTCGTTTTTTTTTGTAGACTATTCAGGGCAATGTTAATACTAAAAGGCGAATAAATCTGGGATTTATAATGTTTCAAAGTCACAAAAGGGTTTTTCTTAAGACCATTCCCTTTTCCCTAGCCATTGGAGGCCTAGTCCTGAGTATAACCTTTCTGTTTCCCTCCCCTCCCTGTTATCCGTGACAGCTGATAATAGAGTTCCACACTGTGTAAACAAAGAACAAAAAGCCACCAGGAGCAGGGGAATAGAAACTTTGCATCTTGTCTGTCTCTTCTGCCAATAGCATCAACCTTCTGGTGACTTATTGTTCTAGTGAAAACTTCTGCTTCAAATAGATAAATGTTTTTTTTCTAATTATCTCTAATAAAATAAGTTATACACATAGATTAATGTACATATTCAGTGCACAACCTACATAAACCCTAATTGGTGGTAACTTGTGAATATTAGAAACAGTAAACTGCAAATCTTTACCTTATTCTCCCTCAAAACAATGGCACTTGATAGGTCAAACATCAGTAGCTCTGTGCAACTTTTCTCCATGTTGTATGCTGCTGATGAATAAAATTAGATTTGACCTTGAGCTCTAAAGACCGTTGACTAGTTATATGTTTTGAATACATAGCATATCTGCAAACAAAGAGTTTTATTAACAAGGATACCATTCAAAAGTTAGTCTTTAGGTTGTTAGTATATTAGTGTATAGGAAGCAATGCTACTTTTCTAAGGATTTTTAATGAATACAAAAATAATGTGATAGTTTTTCAGCCCACGTATTATTTTCTCTGGGAAAGGTTTGTGATAATGTAAAGTGATTATCTTCTAGAGAAGATAGTAAAGGGCTGTTGATGGATCATCTAACATCTCAGCATTGAGTTGAATTTAAACCAAGATCTGTAGACTTCTGCTGTTGATAATTCTTGAATATCAATTTCCCCAGAACAGCAATATTTTATCTTGGAATAATATTGTAATACACTTCGTATCTGAATTAGGCTTGACATAATGATTAATAACTACTAGATCCTATCACAACAAAGCAATGTTGCACTGAGAACAGAGAAGAATAATGTTTTTTTTTTTTAACGTAGTACATATTTCAAGAAAGGCAATTATGTGATTTCATGTAGTACATACTTTGAGTTGCATTTGATTGTGTGAGGGTCATTTGATTTGATTATCATATTTTTCCTTTTTTGCATAATTTTTATGATCATATTTTTTTTCACATTGAAGTAAAACCAGGCTATTTTTTAACTTTAATGTAGGAAGCTATAAAACTTGATCACTAAACAGCAATGTAAGGAAAATGAACCCACCTTTGCCTAAAACGTCTATTTTTCTTTTAGAAACCTATTTTAAAAATAATTCAAATATAAGAACCAAAACACCCAGTTATCATGTCCAAAATGCTTACCTGTAGGTGGGTTTTGGTATCACTAGTTGTTGACAGTCTGGAAGGATTCAAACCAGTTTTTAAGCTTTTCTAAAGGTTTCTAAATCACTATTTTTATTAAAAAATATAGGAACTAATGAAAGATTCACCTGATGGTAGAATTATAAATAAATTTCTTTTTTTTAACTGAAATCCTATAATGGTATATTGTATGTAGGAAGAACTTTTCAGAAAACGATGGGCAGTGTCACTTCCCCCATTTAATTCTTTAGACACCAAAAACTATTTATGGTTTGCTGCACATTCCAGTTAGTCCGCACAGAAAATCTATTTATAGTCTAACTGCCGTAGTGATGCATTGTAGCAGTTGATTCTTCTCCATTACAAGTAGATTACCTTCTGTTTTAATCGTCTGTGATTGAGTGATTGGCATTTTAATTGAATACTCAATCTTGTTACAAGCAGGACAAAAGGAATGGACTTTACTTTATAGCCAAGTGATATCCTGGGAATTGAAGATAGATATTCTTCATAATTGTCATAAAAGAAAAAAAAAAACAGTTTATGTCATTTAGGGAGCTCTCTTGAAAGAAGTTGGTAGGAAATAGAATACTTCCATTAACATTATAATTCATTGCAATTACAACATTATCTTTACCACAGCTGTAAAATATTGTACTTCCATTAACATTGTAATTTTACTGCCATTTACATTACCATTGCAAATGGATGTAAATACAGCGAATGGTGAATGAAGAAGTGCAGTACAAGAACACCATTAGTCTCTGGGAATCACCTACATTAGGAGTAATACAAAGGCTTATATTTCTGACCTTTCTCCTAAAATGCAAGTTATCTCTCTGGGAACTAGAGGTAAACAGCCTCCATACTGCCTATACTATAAAAATTGTGCCCATATTTTCACGCAGAATGCCAAGGACTCGTCAGCAGTAATGCCCGTAGGCTCTCTGCAATTGATCTTTTTCCCAGGAACTTTATACCAAGCCTTCTTTTTGCAGTATGGTTTAGTGTGCCATCTTGATAGCTAAGCAGAGTTTAGAGAACTGTCCGTCTGATAACTAATGAAGTGGTGAACTGGTTACTGGTAAGGTGAATAACCAAATAAGCATCAGAAGAGGTAAGGGATCCAAAAATAATAAGTGGGAGCATGAAGTAGAAGTGGAAGTGGAAAGACTGAGATCTCCTGGTAATGCAAGTCATCAGGTACAGCTTCCTTTCAAATAAGTCTCAGAAGAACAGTCACAATCTCTGACTCCAATTTAGATCTCGAGAGAGGCCCATGAACATTAGACATTAGGCACAGGCCCTAAATGACAGGGTGTAAGGCCTAGCCCAGGGGTGGTAAGGTGTTAGGAGAGGATTAAGCATAGGATGGATTAAAAGGGGGAAAACAGAAGTGGGAGGCCCTCTTTTAGGAAGAAAAAGTTTCCAGCTGACCCACCCCTTTTTTGTTATCTTCATAATTTGGAATTTTGGTAGTTTTGGCGTTTGGGGTCTTGGAAGGCAAGGATCCAGTGCATAATAAAGTATTGGATTTTGGCAGGGGGGATCCTCTTTGGTGGGGTCCCCCCTTTATGGTAAACGGATAATCATGGCTCAATTGTGGATTTTGCCTTCTGAGACCTGCTGCCTGGTTGTTTGGGTGTAGAACCGGGAGGTTGGAGTTTTAAAACATTAGAAATATTGTTGTTTACCGTTGTATATTTTTAAAAGGGTGGAATTAAGTTGTTAGTTATTTAGGTTATATTTAGGAGGGTGTTATGTTATGTCAATTTATGTTTGAATATAAAAGTGTAAAATTTACTTTAATGGTTAATTTATTTAATTATGGGTAATAAATGGCTGCTTTGCACCCAATTTAAGTCCAAAATTGGTGTTTGTGTATTTTAATGGTTGGGGGAATGGTTGGTAAGCAGGTGGGGGTTGGGGGAAGGTGGAGGTTCCGCCGATGGTGTAAAAGGATGGGATAGAAGTTCCAAGCTACCCTGGTCATGGAAAATGCATCCATCAAGAGGTGAATTGGGGGAAATACCTACTTTATTTTCTAGGTGAAAATATACAACTATGCAGAGGCATTCCTAGACAATGACTTCTCATGACAAAATAAAGGAAAAAGGTGGAAATGTGGTCTGAGCCACAAAAAAACCTTACTAGACAATTTGTTTACTTTTCAAGTACAAGCCTGCTTTAGGCAAGACGGGTTATTTCATTGATAGTTCAATGAGTGGAGGCAGAATAAAATAAACTTTTCCAATGGATTCCATCTAAAACTGGGGGATTTTTTAAAGTAGTGGGGCCCAACATTTTTTTATCTGGGGGCCGCTGTTGACATTGAGATAAGTCATAACATAAATCAAGTTATAACAAACAATAAAGATGTATGTTTAAAACTAGAAAAACATTTTTTTTTTAATTAAATAAATTGAAATATTTCTAGTGACCATACCATACATGCACTAAATAAAAAAAATGACAAATCAAGAATTCCTGCACTCACCATTTGATGTTCATTTTATTAATGCAACATTTTTAAGGTCCCTACATCTCCCTATTTCTAAGAAATTAGGGTTCACAGAAGGTATATAAGTGTGATAAGTATAGTTTTTCTTATCTTGTGATCGCGCAGCAGCAATAAAATTTAGGGAAGTTAGCCACAAGAGTCCCCCACTTATCCTACATTTTAATATATCTACAGCTCCCATTTCAGGAGAACATAAGCGGACATTTATATGTGACATAGCACCATAGGAATGTGTTCCAACAAGAAGAGTGACCCTTTAAGGTTTAAGAAGGAGAGTAAACTCAAGGATGCCCAGCCTGAAATGTAGCTATGAAAGCAGTTTAAGAGAGAAAGGGAAAGGACAGGCTTTTGTGGGGCAAAGTTATTTTTCATAAAAATCAAAATTTAGGTATCTATTAATTATGTATTATATTAATAAATAATAACATTTGGATTTTTATGAAAAATAACTTTGCCCCACAAAAGACTGTCTATTTCCTTTCTCTCCTAAACTGCTTTCATGACATGGCACCATAGTATGATAGGAGTGATACAATTTTAGTGGGGGGTAGCCACAAGAGTGCCCCACTTATCCTAAAGTTTCCTTTATCTACTGTTAAAGAGAAACTGGGGTTCAGAGGAGGTAAGTGGCCAGCTATGTGTAACAGGCACCCCACCAGCCGCTCACCCTCTCGCACTGCAGCATCTGCATATTTGACTTAGGGTGGCAGTGAGTGATACTGGGTGCCCCCCCCCCCCCCCCGGGGTTCTATGGCATGAGGAAGAGGTAGGGGCACCACAGCACAGAGTGAATTGAGAGTACCCTAATGCTTGTTGCCATGGATTGGACCCGGGGGGTCCCTAACATGCAAACTCAATTTGGGGACCCTGGTCTTGAAATAGCCCCACTTAATAGGAAAATATCTCTGATTGTTGTTAGGATTTTATGTTTGTGACCCAGTATCTGGGGTAACAACCTGTTATGATTCAGATTGATTCCGGTTATGTTTCAGATGTACCCTGAAAAATTCATTTTTCTACAACAATCAGTGTAGGAGATATGAAGGTTTATACATGGGGTTAATAACAGCTGCATGAACACAGATACAGCTCTCATGTTGCTGCTGCAGAAGGGGTGGGATTATCTCACAGTACAAGGTGGGCAGGGAGAAGCAACAGCTGATTGCCAGGTCTATAGTACACGCCTTCTCTAAGCAAGCTAACAATGAGCATGCTCAGGAAGCTCCCTCTCCTGGTAGCACAATCCCATAGGGAAACATAGTCAAACAGGACAACGAACAGAGAGAGAAAAGAGGGAATGAGGATAAGGCCAGATCTGGCAGCTCTACAGGCTGAATGTGGCCCGCAGCCCATAGGTTGGGCACCCTTGTTTTAACATGTACTTGTATTTTTATTTCAATAGCTAATTAAAGCACTGCAAAATATGTTGGTGCTATATAACTTCCGTTTATTAATATTAATAATCATACTTATAACTATAGAAATTATAATGTTTTTAATTGCCCCATTAAAAACATAAAGAGGCATTGTGATATATAAACTTGTATTCTAGGCCAGGTTGTTTTCCCTTCCCACCCATATTTCTTTCTTATAATATAAACCCAATAAAATCTATAGATATTAAATTTGTTTTCTAATCTGTGCAATTTATGCAGCTGAAATGACACTGTTCATCATATTTTGTCTCAATTCTATTTATTTCTAAATGATCATTTTCCACATCTGATGTTGTTTACATAATAAAAATGGCTAGTCTTAGATGTAAAATGGCATTTTTATATAAAATGTTTTGTTTTGTTTGTTTTTTGTTTTTTTAAGTATAGCTATCTGCTTATTGTCTTAAAATATATTGCAAAACACAAAATTATCTAATTTAGGCCTCTGTTGGCTGGCTGGAGCAATTAAAATCTATGTGCCTATATAAGAACTACATAGATGTATGTGTGTTGATTACATCCTGTTGTTTGTCTAAAGGTCCTTTCTAGCATTCTAAAATGGATAAAAGTGGTTGAGGGGTACAATTTCTCTTCAAAATCTTAAGTTCACAGAGCATGAGGGCTTGCTGTGTGTTTCATGCTCTAGCTACACAGAACCTGGATGAAGGTTGGATAGGGAGGGAACTGAAAAAAGGGAAAACAGGACAAGAACGGGAAGGCAAAAGCGATTCCCAAATCAATGGGCTGCTATGGGAACACACATTAAACAATTCAACCATATATTGCAGCAATTATTAAAAATGCCTTTTTATTTTTTTTCCCTTAGGTCATATGATCCATATGTCTAATCTGTGGGCATGGGAGAAGCTACAGACGTCATGTTCTTCATATTTGTATAAACTTTATCTTCAACTTTTTTTGTTTTTGTATATTCCTCTGTTATTCATCATTTTAAACCAGAAAGAGGGAGTTGTTTTTAACATAAAAAAGGGTTTTACATCCCCTTCCCAAATAAAAATGTAATTTTGATCTTATAGAAAAGGGTTGTCTACATTTATATGTAAGGTAAAAAATATAGTTTAGGTCTGCTTTAGGCTAATTGTAAGGGAAGATTTCAGTCCTTAGACTACACATATCTGATAATCATTGCTCCCGTTGTCCGATTCTTACCTGCAACAAGTACGACCTTTCGTCTATAAGAATGTGACATGGGGAACAAGGGAGGAAAGCAGAGTGGGGTGCCACTCATTCATTCGATCATGAAAGATAATTTCCAGCGACAAAACCCTAAGGTGTATACAGAGCCTTATGTGTCAGAAGTAGAAAGGCCAGCATGTGCATTTTGGAGATTCTATTGATAATGCCAAGAAAAGTCAATCCTCCTGGTAAGCTAGACAGGTGATACACAGCTTAGATTCAAGACACTTCATTCACAAGATGAAAATATTGTGCAGTCATTTGATACTGTGGACCAGAACATGATATTGGATTAAATAAAATATATGTAATAAGAATATAAGTTGACAAACATTGTTTCCTATGAAAAATACTGTTATTCTAATCGTAATTCATGATGCATTAGACAGGAAAAGAAGGAGCTATTAAAATGGAATTCAAAATAAGCATAATGGCAAATGATGTTCTTAAAATATTAAGTGTGTTCACATTTGAATTATTAACATGGATAAGGCAATTAATGTCAAACACTTTAATGCCGTATAGAATCAATAAAGCAAAGATAAATTAGTTCTTACTAAAAGCTAGTAAAGGTTCAGCAATTAGGACATTTGACAACTGACTGCTTACAAACTAAATCTATTTGATCCGCCTAAAGCAGCCTATTTGTTTGCAAATTGTTTTAAAATAATAAGAAAAGTTTGGACATTGCAAAAATGAAAGTATATTTAGTTGAAAAAATATATTCACTATTCTATTTGGAAGTGTCCACAGAGCATCATAATCCATGTGGACACAGCCGTTCATACAGCCCCCACCCGGCTGTCATTGGATTGTTGTATTAGTACCACCTCTGTTGTTGGCATAGAAAAAAGCAATGCAAGTCTAGCAGAGGAAGCTCCCACTGACATCATCTTGTTGCTAAGGACAACGGCATTGACACATTGAGCACTGCAGGGAGCCCAGTGACTCTGGCTGATAACTTGGACTTTACACAGCAACCTGGACCAAGGCAAACCAACTCTACCTAAGTATTATTTCACAGTTTTCCCTTTTATTTTATGCTGTTGCTATAGTTCTGCTATTGTTCTGTTATTGATCTTAGATTAGTCTTTATTTTTCTATAATTTGTTTATGCACTGTTTTTGTATGTTTTTACTTGTTAAACACTATAAAACGTGTAAGCTGAATCTTTGAATGCTCGAAGTAGAAATAGTGTAACTTATTTCTACTATAACATTGTGATTACTGAGACATCCATGTCTGGAGTGGCAGCAGGTGACACTAAAGAAGCAGAAGCATAACTGTGGTTGACAAGGGTAACGGTGCGTGCTTCCGTCCAAGCACGTGGTGGCAGTCTACCTGTGAAGGTGTGTTTAGCAAGGGTTACCAGAGTGGTTAACCTTGCCCTGTGACAGCCCCTCCTCAGCCTGCTGGTGTGTGGACTGTTGCTGAACGTGCTGTAAAGACTATGCGCAGGGGTGTGGGCTGAGAGGGCGTCCGTCACAACTTGGTATGCTTTTCTACTACACTTCTCCTCTGCAACTATTGGGTTATTTGAATACAGAAGCCTCATCTGTTGGATCCTTCTGCACTTCTACCTTAGAGGTGGACTGAACTTGATATCAGCAAGACCACGGCTGCTGGCTCCTACTGGCTCCTACTCCTCTATTGCCAAACTTCTATATCTGTTACAACCTATTTGGGAGCAGCTATTACATTAGATCATAGTCTAATTTCCCGATTGTGGACTTCTTTTTCTCCAGTCAAATTGCTTTCCTTGCAATATCTACCTTAAACTGGAAAATCTTTAATTCACCCCTGTTATCAGGAGTGATTGTAACAACATACCACCAATGTCACGCTTGGAGAGACTTGACCCCTAGGGGGCACTACTGCTTGCACAGAGGTGGTGTGAGCCTTGAGAAGGGCCAAGGCACAGAGTCTAAGCAGTAACAAGGTGTTCTCCAAAGCCTCTGATTGTGAGGATGTTGCTCCGCTGGTTACTGCCAAGTTGTGGTCCTTGGGCACACCAAGGCGGGAAATATGAAGCATGGTACCAAATCACAAAGCAGAAGGATAGTCAAAGAAGGCCAGGGTCGAGACAGGCAGCAAGCAAGAGAGGTCAGGTCACACACCAGGGATCAATTCCCAGGGATCCAGGAGACAGACACCATTGACACAGGGGCCACTGCGGACAAGGTGAACACAGGATACACTGGAAGCAACAGGAGGCATAGGTGACACAGGAATATCCACAGACAGACAGGAACACTGGAACATCACAGGGAAGTTGGCTGGCAACTAACAGACTGGATAACGGGGGGTAACACAGGAGCTGGACAGAGGAAACCCTGAATTTTGGAATAGCTCAACAGAACTAGGGGCTTGGCACCAATGGAGACAAGTTGCACGAACACTGAATGCTGTGTCTGAGCTAGCTAATTATCCAAGAATGGTAAAGAGGCAATTTCCTGATTGACCGGCAATGCTGATAAAGCTTGTTAGCGTAGGCACGCCCAGAGTCAGAACTGCCTGCATGCACAGGAGAGACGCATCTGCACTTTAGGAAAAGATAAGCGTGACAACCACTTTAAGACAGCCAGAGTATGAATATCTTTACAGCACTATTTATTTCTGTACCTCACCAATGAAAACACCAAATTACAATGTAGGTCTTTAAAAAATCCCCTGAGGAAGCCAGTAGGCCAAACGCATTGGGTTCTTGTATTGCTGCAAATTATTATTTCAATTCCTATTTCATTACTGCATACAGTAATGCAAAGCATACTATTGTAGAATTTTTATTTAGGGCAAATTGAGCCAGGCTGCATAAACAGCAATGAATGAGGTCTTCTATTTTAGATTTTACCAGTCTTGTTTGCTGCAACAAGGATTTAAATACTCTGTGCTAGCAGAATGGAGTCATATGGCAGCTCAAAACAGATCAGTAGTTTGGATCTCCAACAGTCCAACCCTTTCCCAGTGCTTCAGTAAAAGAGTTTCGAGGGGGTGCAAATGAGTTATGAGATAAAGAGCCTGGTTTAATAAATCTCTCTAATGCTGGGGAGGATACACTTTCCTTAGTGAAGCTGGGTGAACCAGAACTAAGCCAAGGTCATTCACAGGTTATACGCAGAGCAGGTATCCAAAGGGGAAACACAAAGCAGAGTCGAGGTCACAAGCTATAGGTCTGCCTAGGCAGCGTACAATCCAAGGGCCAGGAACAGGCGAAGTCAGCAACAGTAAATAAAATGAATGCACACACCAGCAGCAAGTCAGTCTAGTTTAACATTACAACAGGCACAGGTTACTGGGAGCAGAGAGGCTGTAAAGCCCCAGCAGCCAGTGGCGGTTCAGGACTGAGATCAGGAACTACTTTGCTTATTAGCCTCAGCACAACTCCAAATCCCCTTCAACTGCACACAGTGTCACAGCAGAGGATGGGGAGAGACCATTCACAGCCTGCACAGACTGCAGAACAGAGGACTGACAGCTATTTGCTGATCTACCCTGCTGCTCAAAGCGACACCATCATAAAGAATAAACAGTGCTGTCCTGCGGTGGCCTACATGCCGGCCTCTGGACCCTCAATTCGTGTTTTCTCTGGATGGTCACAATCAAACTTTCTGACTAATTCTTCCACATGAACTTAGTGAGTTGGAACCCAATTTCTCTCCTTTGGTCCATACCTTTCCAAGTAGGTGATTGGTAGAAACCCAAACTAAATCTCCAGGAGAGTATTCTGGTTCCTTGGATTGATGATGATCGGCAAACCGTTTCTATTGTCCAGAAGCCTGGTGTATATTTTGTTGGACTTGAGACCAGATCATATAGGCAAGTCAATCTTCCAAAATAGGTAAGTTGGAGGGGGACCAGACAGAGAAGAGAACTTGGGATTCCTCCCACCAAGACATTGGAACAGAGACATTTTAGTGGAGGAGTGTACCAAGATATTAAAAGCAAATTTTGCAAAACATAGATTATCTGACCATTGCATCTGGCAATCAGAAACAAAACAACAGAGCTACTTCTCCAGCAATTGGTTTGTTCTCTCTGAATGGTTCTCTGACCATTTATTCCAGGATGAAACCCTGAGGATCTGCCTAGTGGGATGCTAACAGGACTGATGGATCAGGAGAGAGCTGGTTTATTGAAAGTACCCCAACCACACAGTGAGAAGGAAGAATAAATTCAGGAATGGAATCTGGCTGAGATCTGAGAACCTGCTTTAGGGAAACTACGAGATAGGGCATCTGCCTTGACATTTTAAGACCCAGGTCTGTATGTAATAATAAAATTATATCTTGAAAAAAAAACAATGACCAATGCGCTTGTCTAGAATTTAGTTTTTTTTTTTTGTTTTTGTGGTCAATATAGACTGTCACCAGATCCTCTCCTTCTAAACAAAGCCTCCATTCCTCAAAGGCTAATTTGACTGCCAGAAGCTCTCGGTTTCCAACACCATAATTTCACTCAGCGGGGGAGAACTTACAAGACAAGAAAGCACAGGGATGAAATCGCTCAGGATTTCCAGGATAAATAACTAGGGATGAGCGAGAAGGCCTCTGACAGCCTTTCAAAAATTTCCTTGAACTTCCAAAGGGTCAACCAAATTTCGACGCACCGCTTTCGCAAATTCCATTAAAGTCAATGGTCCGACTTTAAACAATAATACCAAAGCCCCTATACATGTTAGAACCACCTAATTTGCTAGGTATGTGTAGGAGAACAGTGGCAACAAGGGAAAAATACAAAAGTTACAAAAGACCTTGTGGTTTTCCAGAAAATGGCAGGCTAAGTGACAGCAGGCAAATAGGATTTTTACGCAATGGACAGCATACAGAAGGCAGCATTAGGACATTGAGAAAGGGTGGTGCTACGTGTGAACTCAACCCACTACCAAAAGTCTCTGCCGTCAAAACAGCAGGAGACAGCATTGCTAGCTGGCATCATGACCTGGATGACATGTGTTAGGAATGTCACCCATAAAGTTGTGGACAAGTAGCGCAGTGACATGACATAGGCAAAAGGATGGAGGACCAGAGACGGAGCGTGGGTCAGCGAGAGCAGTAGCAGTGTGTGGCCTCTGGTCAGCTATTGCCAGGGGGACCGCATTGGTAAGTGTCATGTAGAGCTGGGTGTAGTGCATCGTCAATACCACCCGAAAGTGTGTAATACAATTTTTGTGAATGGAGTACTGACAGGCGGCAGCAGCAGCAGGAGGAGACAGTGGGCCCTGAGATGGAGCGTAAACCGCATTGGTAACTGGCATCTAGAGCTGGGTGCAGTGCATCATCAATGCCACCCAAAAGTGTACAATTTTGGGTGAAAGGAGTACTGACAGGTGGCAGCAGCAGCAGGAGGAGGCAGTGAGCCCTGAGATGGAGCGTGGACTGCATTGGTAACTGGCATCTAGAGCTGGGTGTAGTGCATCAATAATGCCACCCAGAAGTGTACAATTTTAGTGAATGGAGTACTGACAGGCGGCAGCAGTAACAGCAGGGGTAGGAGGCAGTGGGCCCTGAGACAAAGCGGGGACTGCATTGGTAACTGACATCTAGAGCTGGGTGTAGTGCATCGACAATGCCACCCAAAAGTATACAATTTTACTGAATGGAGTACTGACAGGTGGCAGCAGCAGGAGGACGCGGTGGGCCCTGAGAAGGAGCGGAGACTCCATTAGTAACTGGCATCTAGAGCTGGGTGTAGTGCATCATCAATGCCACCCAGAAGTGTACAATTTTAGTGGAGTACTGACAGGCAACAGCAGCAACAGCAGGAGGCGGTGGGCCCTAAGACAAAGCGGGGACTGCATTAGTAACTGGCATCTAGAGCTGGGTGTAATGCATTTACAATGCCACCCACCCAGAAGTGTGTAATACAGTTTTAGTGAAAGGAGTACTGACAGGCGGCAGCAGCAACAGCTGGAGGGGAGGCAGTGGGCCCTGAGATGGAGCGTGGACGGCATTGATAACTGCAATCTAGAGCTGGGCACTGAAGGTTCTTTTAGACAGAACACTAGATGGCGGGCATGAAATAAGCTTGATGGCATACTGTGTCAACTGCGGGCAGATTTCAAGCCTGTTGACCCAAAAATGAATGGCGTCACCACTGTCAAGACAGGCATCCTCCTTATAACTGCTGCTGTTGTCAACAGCACTACCACCAACAGCCAGAAAAGAATCAGCGTAATCATGCACTATACGCTTCATCCGTTCTCAATGGTTATGTTCCCGCACTCCACTTGTTTTAGGTGGCCGTATCAGGTTTTGCCAGGCATCCAGAAAATCCCCCCTGCCTTGGCCTAGACTTTTGGATGTGTGCGGCCTGCTGCAGCTACAGGAGGATACAGTGGAGGCAGTGTCCGCCTAAGCTCCCTGTGTGGAATGTGGTGCGCGGAACTCCTCATACAGCCCGTCCCATAGTATTCTGCTCAGGCGGGGCACCTTTTCTTTCTCTTGCACTGGCTTGGGTAGAAACTGTGACATTTTGTCTTTGTAGCGGTGATCCAGAAGGGTGGCCAGCCAGGGGTCCCTCTGTAGGAATCGCAACATGTGGACACACATATGAAAGAGGGGTTCCCTGGGCTAATTTTCCTCCTATCCCTCAGTAGGCACCAAAACATCTTCCTCCTCATCACCCACCGCCTCCTCTTCAAGCTGCAGCAGTTCCTGTTGTTCCATCGCCCGCACAATGCTTGGGGCATGACAGCACAAATGCTGGTTGGACCGGTCCTGTCCAGCAGCCCAAACATGGTCTCCCTCATCATCATTATCATATTCATCTTCCTCCTCCTCCTCTTGAAAATCCTGATGCTGGCCAGTGCCCTTTTTGCTCATCTTGATGCTGGCTGTGCGCTATGGAGTGTAATGTCACTCTGATCCTCCTCCCCCATTTCTTCACCTCCTCTCCCATCTCAAGCAGAAAGATGATGGGTATGGCATCGTTCCAGCCTGACCGCTCCTGACTCACAACGTTGGTGACCTGCTTGAAGAGGCTGACAGGTGGAGTACTGACAGGTGGCAGGTGCCACCTGTGCAGTACCTTGCACAGCGTCTCCATCTGCAGCCACTGCTCACTGCTAAAATATCATCTCAGTTGTGTGGCTGTACCAGGGGCCCCACTGCCTCCGTGCTTCTTGCTGACCAAGTAATGATGGATGGCTAGCTTTTGCTCACACAGACGCTGGAGAATGTGCAGGGTGGAGTTCCGTCAGTCACAGTGTCACAAATGAGTCTATGCGGTGACAGCCTCTGTTGGCCGCTGGATCTTGCTAAGCACCACGGGGGCAGTAGGGGATCGGCGGACATGGCTGAAGATAGAGTGAGCCTGTTTCAGTAAGTCCTGCAGTCCTGGGTACGTGTGGAGGAACTTCTGCACAACCAGGTTTAGTACGTGCGCAAAGTAGGGGCCGCGCGCAGCGCGGCCACAAGGTTGGCCCCCTTGTCGCACACTACGTTGCCAGTTGTGAGCCGGGAGGGCATCAGCCAAGCCTCAACCTCTCTGTGCAAGGCAGACAAGAGTTCTCTGGTGATGTAACTTTTTCCCCCAAAAACACCAGTTTCAGCACTGCCTGGCAACGCGTGTGCTTGAGGGAGCCGTAGTGGCGTGCCCACTTACCCGCAGTGTCCTCCGCTGCTGGCCTTAAAGGAGGAGTGTCGAAAAGAGAGGGGTTGAGGGTAGAAGAAAAGCAGGAGGAGGAGGAGGAGGAGGAGGAGGGAGAGGACTGGGGTGGCCCATGCTTTCCCACCACACCCCTCGGCGGGGGTACTAGGTGCTGTAATGCCTCTTGGGGATTACTGCCCACTGTGCTATGCAAGGCCACCCAGTGAGCGGTGAAGGACAGGTAGCGTGCCACTCCCTGCCTGGATGTCCAGCTGTCCATGGTGATGTGGATTTGGCTAGACACAGAGAATGCCAATGCCCGGGAGAGGGTACCCATTACATGTCTATGTAAGCTGGGTACGGCATGAGAAGTAATGCCTGTTTGGTATATTCAACCGCCGCTTGGCACAGACCATCAGGTCACGGAAGGGAGCCGAGTCCACAATGCTGTATGGCAGTAACTGCAAGGCCAATAGTTTGGCTAGACATGAATTGAGATCAATGACTCTTTTGTTGGTTGGGTTTATAGCCTGATGCCTTGTGCAGAACCTGTCTTGCGATGGCAACTGTCGTCTGACGCCAAATAACTGCGGGCAGAAGCTGATACTTCATCACTGCTAGAAATCTGGCTGGCACCAATCTCCTGAGATGTAGTAGCAAGGACAGTTGGAGGTGGAGAAGGAGTCAATGGAGGTGGAAGAAGAGACGATGACGTGGTTGCACCTCCTTCAAGAAAACGCAAGTACTGCTCCCACTTTGGTTTGTGGTTCTTGCGCATGTGGGAAAGCAGGGATGTTGTACCCAAATATGATCTCCAAGGGTCCCAAAGTCTGCCTCCTGTTCTGAAATTTGCACTGACAGATCCTGAGGCAGTTCCTCAAACAAAAAGGGAGAGTCATCCGGAGGTACAGGCACATTAGCCACGCTAACTCCTGTCTTTGCTCCTTTCACGGCTGTGCTGGTTGCTGCTGCTGCTGCAGAAGAAGAGCCTGCTGCACTTAAGGACCCTGAGACCCAGTCCACAATACTCTCCACATGACGTGGCTGTATAATTGTATTTTATTAATATTATTATTATTATTATTATTATTATTAGAGAGAGCAGTGTCACAGATACCAATGGAGCGCATGATTTGTATTAGAAGGGGGTGATCAACAGTGTCAAAAGCATGGGAAAGATCAAGGAGAAGGAGCAAGGAAAAGTTGCCTTGAGACTTAGCTCTGATGAGGTCATTTGCCACTTTACTAAGGGCTGTTTCAGTGGAGTGAGCAGCTCTAAAACCAGACTGGAGGGGGTCAAGGATAGAGTTGGTGCTCAGGTATTCCGCCCTCTCAATACATCTACCAGCTTACTGGTGCTCCGCACACATCTCAGACCTGTTTGACAACTTGTTCTGCTGCCTCCAACAGTTTGCTGCTGCCAAACAGGCTTCTTTGGTAAATAGCAAGAGGTATCAAAGACTGAAATATCTGTATTTTTTTAAAAAGGACAGTGCACAGATCTCTCCTAATTGGCTGCTGGGCCTTGGTGTGCATCCTAGGAGCAAATGATTCACTCCCACCCCCCCCGCCCCCTGCTTTTTCCCTAGTTCGTTTGGCGAGAATGCCACCTCATGGCGTCAAGGCCATTCTCGCTTACATGTTTGATAAGCAAGAACGGCCCAATTTGCCGTGAGATCGAAATTACAAATCTTGCTCACTTATCCCTAATTATAACATCTAGGTGCAAAAGTTTGAGAGCAGAACAGAAGGCCTTTTTCAGTTTACTGAAAGAAGGCCACTGGGAAGTATCTGCCCCTTTCAAGTAAGGGGAGTTACTAAAGTAGAAAAGTTCCTGATAAACCTTCTGTAAAAATCAGCAAAGCCAAGGAACCTTTGGAGGGCTTTTAGGTCAGTGGGCTGGGGCAAATCAAGGACAGCGACATGCTTGGCTGGATCCATGGTCAAGCCCTGATCAGAAAAAATGTACCCAAGAAATGGAACTTGTTGAACCTCAAAAACACATTTTTCAAGCTTGTCATGGTTCCCCCTGAGTTTTTGGACATGAGCCCAATGCTAAGCCAAAGTAGAAAACACAAGAATATCATCTAAATAAACCACAACAAATTTGCCAAGAAAGTCATGAAAGAGGCATTAATGAAATCCTAAAAGATTGGAGGGGCATTGCACAGATCAAATGGCATAACCAAAGACTCATAATGCCCATAACTGGTATTAAATGTGATCTTCCATTCATCACCTTGCCAGATTCTGATCATATTGAAGGCTCCTCTCAGGTCCAATTTAGTGAACATTTTGGCCCCTACAACCTAGCTGAAGAGAAATAATAGGTGGTATGGGGTATTTGTCCCTAACAGTGATGTTGTTTAAACCTCTGTAATCAACACATGGTCCTAAGCTACCATCTTTTTTCTCTACAAAAAAAAAGAGCCCCACCAGGTGAAGTAAAAGGGTGAATGATACAGTAGACCCCCGTTAATCGTGGGGGTTACGTTCCAAAACCACACGCAATTAACAAAAATCCGCGATATTAGGGCACCACGCCCAAATGCTTTTTGTTTAACTTTTTATGTGTTACATTACTTGTAAATACAGTACTGTACTGTAATAAAGTCGGTACTTACCCATTAGGATGCATGACATTGCATGATGCATTTACAGTTCTTCAGAAGGCACATTTTCATTAGGTGCTTCAGAGTGTTGCGTATTTTCTTGTGGGGTTGCGTCTGAAGTCTTCTTTGCAGGTTGATTTTTTATATTATCTATATTCAGAAGGAGAGGAAGCCAATCCCACAGTGATAAGGCTAGAAAATACCACTAGAGTGGTTGCCGAGCCAATAGTACATAAGAGAAAAAGTGGAAAGATAGCGTCTCTTTATGGCAGAAAATAAGTCTAGCCATACATAAAACCTTTTATTTCAATTACTAAAACATATACTTATTGGAAACATAGGTGGTAAAAGAGGCCATGGCAATGTTTAATCATGACTTTATAAAATACTCTCACTAAAGAGTCCAAGATGTGGGTCAGTACTGTACTTATGGTCTCTCCCGATGCGTTTTGCCCTAAACGGCCTTCCCTAGGGGACTGCAGAGACCTTGGTATATTGACCTCACAAGAAGAAGGTCACTGGCTGAGGTTTTATTTTTTTATATATCCTCAACCTCAGAAGATATGTGTTGGATCTTGTAAGCAGTGTAAGGAATAGGGAAGGGTATTCCAAAGATCTTATGATTAATTGAAAGGTACTTCCGAGTATAAGGGAAAATCATCCTAAGTGTTGTGTGAGGAGGTATGAGGGAAAAAAGCTGGTGGCAGCTGTCCCCCCATACCCATATGATCACATACCTAAGCACACCCACACCCCGGAAAGGGCGGAAGTATTCATGACTATCTAAATCACGCACACGTCAGAGTCTCGCTTTATTAAAGCGGAAGTTGCCCATAGTCCGTGGCTTCACCAGTATTAACCACGCATCCGCTAATGCATGTGTGATTTCAACAGCTTTATCCCCCTGATTTATTTATAAGGGAGCCCTGAAGGCAGCACCATTCTAGACTATTCTAGCCTATTCTTAGACTATTCTGATTGATCTTTTAATTTTGACTTAAGAATTCTATACCATAAATTTTATGTTTTTTGATTATTAATAAAGTAAAGATTTTTTATCAGTCAACAATAGAGTGCCTGTCAGGATCACCTCAGGCAGGTAGCACAGGATCACCCAAGGCACAAAGTCTAAGTGACACCAGGTCTGCACCAGGGCACCCCGCAAGGGGTGATGGACCAGTAGCCAGGAGGCTACTGGGCTCTTTGCTGCTGGGGGTCACCCTACCTGGGGAGGAAGGCTGGATCGGCCTCGGTGTAGAGACAGGTGCCAGGCAGATGCAGTCCGGTTCCAGGCCCAGGTCAGGGCAGGCAGCAGACAGCCAATGTCAGGTTCCAGGCATAGGTCAGGGCAGGCGACAGACAGGCACAGTCATGATCCAGGAGCATGTCAGGTCAGAAATCACAAAGAAATCATGAGCAGAGTATCAAGATAGCTGGAACAAAGTCACAGCACCAGCCTCCATTACTGCTAAGACTAAATAGCCTCTGCCCTTTAAGGAGCTCTCCTCCCTGTGCTGTGTCAGTGTGAGCAGAACAGGAAGTGTTGCATGTTCTGTCAGCCAGAGACAAAGAGTGAGTGCTGCGTTTGGTAGCTTGGCAGGGTATACAGGCACGGGATGCAGCAGGACGGTTTAGCAGAGGCCGCTGTGGAAACCGACAGGTATAGTGACAGTGCCATTGAAAAAGCCTTCCTTTTCTCTTTCCCTCTATTAGGACCATGCACTTTAATCCTTAGCCAAAATGCATATGTAGCCTTACCAGCCTGATTATACAAATAAAGCCATTAAAATTCTAAATGATGAAACAATGCTACGTACATCAGCTGAGCGAATAAGCTATTCTTCTTTGTTGAATTTGTGTCTACATTTTCATTATATTTTTAGAAACTAATACAGATCACTACCCTGCAACACAGCAAGCTATCGGTGATCACAACAGAAAACAATGCACAGTAATCTCATTATAGTTTGTTGACCTTTATGAGACACAGAAAAACAACTGAGCCACTAAAATATATCAAAGAATAAACTGGGATCTTTATGTTGTGGTGTTTACAAGTAACAATAAAACACAATAGAAATATCAATCACCTGAATGTCCCAGTAGCCACACAATTCCAAATATTATGTAGGAAACAGCTTCTGAATTTTAAGTAGAAAATAAGCATTGCAGCCATCATAAGCCTTCTGTAATTTAATTAGGTCTTTAGGATTTTGAAGGTATTTGGTAAAGGAAAAGAAAGGTAAATCACAGTTTGCAAACATTATGTGTCACATTGTTCAACTTTTTGGTTAAAATGTCCCATCATACAAATTGCAGTTATAACGCCCAGTGGCATGATACTGTTCATATAGTTCAAGGGTAATTTTTGGCCATTTTGGTGGCGTAAGCATGACACTCCTGTGGCACCTCCCCCTCATCAATGTCAGCAAGACCTCTTCAGTTGAGCACTCCTTTCCCAATGACCCTACTAAGTAAGCACACGTAGTGCCCCGTTTTCCTGAATACATACAAAGCTTAGAATGCTAATTTTAAAGATGCACATAAGCCCCGTGAATAAATATCACTTACATTTTCATTTACATATGTTTTTCTTTCTGAGCCATAAAACAACCTTTTATGTAAAAAAACAAAAACAAAAAAACACTTGTGTAATTTATTGTAAGTAATGTGAGATGTAGCAATCAATAGTATATACCATATACTGTACCATAGTGTATAGAACCAATTTCATCATTAATCCCCTACACCTTTTACACTACTTCTCCCCTTTTACCCATTTCCACCTTAGAACTCCCTTCAACCCCAGCATCCCAACATAACATCCCTTTCTCCTCTGCAACCTAACCCCATAATAATCACTGGGCACCTGAATGTCCTTCTCTCCGTTTTTCAGGTGGCCTACCAGTGGACGAGTAGCTGTCTGCTCCTCCTTTCTGGCAACATGCCCCCATGCCTCAAACTCTCACCTTCTCTGGAGTCTTGAAGGGATCCAAGTTAAATCCCAGACTGATGGCCAGCTATCCACCACCAGGCTATAATGTTTGACTTTTCCCTTGCTCCCCCGGCTCCACAGTTGCCTCTGGAAAGACATTGGTAAGCCACAGGAATCCAAGCTTTCTTTTACATAAACAGTTTCCTTCGGAAACCCTAAATGAATTGAACAACAATGGAACTCATGTTAGGCAACAATACCAGTTACAGTTAATGAAAGAGATATGGGGATAACAAAGCCAAGAAACAAAGACGTTTCTCGACATATTGTCATACGGTCCAGCCATGATGTGCCACATCTTACCAAATGCAATTGATGAAAAAGTATCTAATAAAAAAAATATAGCTCCACACAATAACCCTCCCAGGCACAGAGTAAACTGCTGCTACGCCACCAGGAGCAGCAAATGTTTGCAGTTCAGTTCTTCCTCCAGAGAAGGAAAAGCCATACAGTCAGAAGCAACATGTCACGTTCAGGAAACTTGTTGCAACTCTATCACAACCACAGCGCAAACACAACCTCATGCAAATGCTTACACAAAGTTTTTCCCAATTGCCCTGACAGTTGAATGAGAATTGTTGGGAGCTCAGTTAAGCATGTGTTACAATGCTGCAATTTTACTGCCACTTTAAACAGGGTTTTACCTTCCTTAACTCTCTCCCTTTATTACAGACAACATAAAAAATGAAATCACACAGTCCTGAGTTATTTATTATTTGGTATTCTTTGTAGTGCAGTTCATGTCTAATATGACACAGTTTTTTATAACAGTACCCTACAGTGTTATCATACATCATATCCCTATATGAATCAAAGGCATGAGACATCTGTTTCAACTTCTTTTTGCATCCATCATCACTCAAAATGCCTAATATTACATTTTCATAGGGACAAATTAGTAATAAGATTAAGAGAATATCCTATTGCTCTGAGCACTTGATTCAGGGGATGATAGTTTCTGTTTGGAGTGTAAAGAGAGTTTCCTTTATGACATGAAAATTGTATGCAGCACACATTTCAAAACAAATATATGATTTCTTTGAATAAAGATGTCCAATTACCCCCAAATACTAGAACACTGAGTACCTTACCTGTGTCACCTTTCTCTAAACACATCCATGCTGCATTGCTCAGCTACTGTTTCTTTTCTGTTTCTGATCTTTTTACAGTTTTTCTGCAATAAGTTAGACAGACAGCAAGCACTTGCTTCAAACATGTTCTCACCATTACCAGCAGTAGGGTTCCATTTAACGATTTGAAAAACAGTGGGCAGGTGTGGAAAATGTATAATATAGATGCATGCAGAGTAGGAATGGTGACGTTTTTATGGAGCTGACTGCCAGATGGCACTTTTATCTATTTGCTAGCATTAGCTAAGCAGAATATTATATGTAAGCGCTGAAACTATGTTCTCAAATACTGCAAGAAAAGCCATTTTACAGCTTTCGAATCTCATGTGACAACATCCCAGGTAGTAGACTAGTGCAAGATTCATATTATTACAAAAAAGTAAGCTTTTCTGCTGTGCTATAAATTTTTTAAAAGAAAGACTGTACTGAGATAAACAAGATACATTTGCTAACCTTGCCTTCTGCAATACAAGTTTCTGTTATACTCATTTGATGGTTTAAAGCTGCGTACACACTTGCAATTTTTGTCGTTGGAAAGGATCTTTCACGATCCTTTCCAACGACAAGGGACTGCACGATGCATGAACGGTGCTGTACATACAGCACCGTTCATGCCCTATGGAGAAGGGAGGGGGAGATCGACGGAGCGGCACCCTGCTGCGCGCTCTCCCCCTTCCCTTTCATTAGGATCGGTTGTCGTCCATTGTCCGTGGATCCGGCAGGTCGGTCGTTCGGACGATGGACGACACCGACTGTACACACGGCAGATTTTTGCCCGATATTTGGCCGATGCCGTTTATCGGGCGATAAAAATCTGTGGTGTGTACGTAGCTTTAGGCTTTAATATGTTCTGAGTCACTAACTGAATACAAGGGCATGCATTAGACGTCACTTGCTTTATACTTGTTATTATCATGTGGATATCACATGTCAGTCATTTCCACTTGAAAAACAGCAGCATCAGATCTAACATTTAATTTAAACCATGCATGATAATAACATTTACTAAATACGTGTTATTCCCTTTTTTACGGATTACTAATAGGCTTTTATTGGATTCTGAGTATTCATAATATTCAGTAAGTCTGCACAGATGTACAGGCTCCTCTCCTGTACTGAAATTGTATACTGTGACTTTATGGCAAACGGTCAGCTTCTCACAGTGCGCATTAGAAGCTGCAGTAAATCAGATAGGGACTACCTTTTTCCTGCCTGCAGAAAGATCTTCAGCATCTTTCTGCCCCAGCCTGACATTCCTTGGTCTGCCCCTTTTGTTTATTGAATTTCAGTTCATTTAATCAGAGTCTCAGCACCACATATGGGTGTTACCTAGTCAGCATAGGAACATACAGTTCTTCAGACTGACATCCATCCATTAAGTCATTTTTATATTTTCATATCTTCTCCCAGGAGCCATTCCACTACTTCAGGGATAAGGCAACTTGAAAGGAGTACTGATGCAAGCTTTGATGCTTTTAATAGGCTATATACAGCTCCCATTGGTCACTCAAATCTGACATGATCTGGCTGCAATTCATGTTGAGTGGGGAAAAGATTCAAGCACCCGCAAATTTGGCCTAACCACTGACAGGCAAACATATGGCAGTCTTACATAAATTTTTTTCCTAGTGCACATTCCTATTGCCAATATGGCAGGCTGTCAAAGTGATGAGAATTTTGGGTTGGTAGGGGTGTGAACAAGCAGGAGCTTTAGTTTTAAATTGTATAAAATAATGCTATATGTGTTCTCTTCCATAGGGATATATAAAAAAGGTCTTCTTTTATACCAAGGGTAAAAGAGTGTATCAATCTTCCAGAGTCTCAAACAAGACAGAGCTTATACTACTAAACAGCACAGTTTTATAGGTTTACAATTAGTAATTGATAATATGGTCTGGTAAAAAACAATAAACATGTCATATTGCAGAGAAATGAGAAATCACTGCACTTATCAAGATTTATGATTTCATTACCTGTGGCTTTAACCTTGAAAAACATTATTAGGCCGTAAAAAACTGTTGGTTATTTAGTGAAATGGATGTTGACAGGGTGTGGGGGGGGGGCACCACAAGTAAATAAAAAATAAGGCCTAGCAAATGCCATGATCTTTAATTTGTTCTGGTGCATGGCATGAAATGTAAAATTATTCTCTGAGGTGAGAAAATTAGTAGAAAATAGAAAGCTGACAGGTGTGAAATTGACCTGCTGCACAATGACATTAAAGAGGAAATTCTGGCACTATTGAAAAAAAATGGCTAAGCCAGATACTACCCTACATGTCCTACATGAACCAGACTGTTCTTCTCACTCCTATGTGGCATTTTCCTATCAAAGACTTACCTTCACCCTCATTTCAGACTGCTTCACCGTGTGGCTCTGCCTGGCACAGCACAGCCCTGTCCATTCCAGGTCCATTAGTGAAACAGGCCTAGTAGTAAAAAAAAAAGTAAAGACCTTACTCTGAAGGCCAATTCTTTAAAAAAACAAACTTATCTGCCTATTCACAATGTTTAATATACAAGCATGCTCCCTCTCACTGGTCCCTTTATCTATCTCAATTGACCAGGCCACACATGTGCTCAGGATCTCATTCTTTCTTGGCAGCCAGCTATGCATTTCTATGCACTTTTACATTTTTATTACAAATTTTGTCCAGTGGCAAAAAATTAGGCCATCCAGTGACAAAAACAAATGTAAAATTTAAAACTTCGTCCACGGTGTGACTGTGCTCAAAGAAATGATACACAAACTCTTCAGTAGCACAACCTTGCCAGCCAGCATGGTTGGCTAAATTAAAAAAACACTCTTAACATTATGAATAAAAAGAAAAACAATCATTTATGTTCCATCCCTTTCCACACAACTAGACTAAACTAAATTTCATTGCGCATGCAGAAAGAGCAGCGAGAAGCGTAACGGGAGTATCCCAGGAGGCTCTGCGCTCCAATTCTGTCTTTATCGCGGTTTCCAAATCTATAGACAAAATTTTCCAGTTACAGAGAATAATTAACTGTTTGACACTTAATTACTTATTAAATATCTCTACTGTCCCATAAATGAAGTCAATGCTTGAATCATTCACAACCTTTCTAAAGATTTTGATGTCATTGGCTTCTCTAATTACAAACAAGTTAATTTACTCTTTGCTTGCTTTAAAGAACCAGCGGGTTGAAAGGAAATAATAATAATACAAATCTTTCCTGAATCTGTTTCTCAGTTAGAAGAATGCATAACCTTGTTCTTTAGTAAGCCATTGTAGAAGAGATTATATAAAGCTATAAAGCATAACACCTGCTTAGAACAAAGCAGAATTTCATCTTTCACCGCAACCCTTTTACCATTGTGTTACCTGCAGGCTGAGCTTGTAGGCAGCTTATTAGGCTTACTGTAAGTGAAAACATAACTTCCAGAGATTTTTTCTTTAGATAGGAGGGGAATTTGTTCTGATTTAAAACATTTGGCTTATGGCTGCGACATTTAAAAGTGACTATTGTAGTTAAAGGGGTAAAATAACTTATATCTGAGCATTTCTGATAAAAAATAAAATTGGATCAAAGTTGAATTGCTATTTGAAGAATGTCTCATCTTCAGATTGGCCATACTCCCTGACCAATATCTGAAAGACATTAGTCTGCCGACACCACTGTAAATGTTTACAAGAAAAGTAAAGCATAAAGTGAGAATCTATGAAAAACATTTTTCAAATACATGGCGTAGGGCAGTGGTTCCCAACCTTTTTCATCTGGGGGCCACTGTTCACATTGGGATAAAACTTGTGGGCCACAATGCAAACAAACATTAAAGATGCATGTTTAAAACTAGAATAGTTTTAATATTTAAAATGACCGTTCTTACTACTACATCTTCAGGGCCCCACATCTTCCCGTTCCTGAGAAATTAGGGTTCACAGAAGGTAGGTGGCCAGATATGTGTGACAGGATGTCATGGTATAATAGGTATAGTTTTTCATATCTTGCGATGGTGCCAAAGTGGTGAAATTTTGGGGGGAAGTTAGCCACTTCCAGTTACATTTCCCTTTTCTTTCAGAGTAATTGGGGTTCATAGAGAGTAAGGGGATAGCTATGTTAAACAGGGTTGCATGATATGATGGAGATAACATTTTAATAGGGAAGGGGGGACAAAAGGCATTTCCTACTGACTCCCACATTTCCAGTTGCCATCATCCTTCTGTTCCAGAGAACTGGGGTTTACAGAAGGTAAGTGGTCAGCTATGTGTAACAGGCAGCTCGCCAGCTACTCAGTCCCTCTCACCGCAGCTTCTGCAGATATGACTCAAGGTGGCAGTAAGCAGTACTGAGCGTCTTCCCCGAGCCATGGTTCCATGGCACGAGGAAGGGGTAACCACACCGCAGCCTTACCGCCAACCTGAGCCTTGACGTTTTGTGAACTTTAAGGGCCACCACAGCAGTAACCTAATGTTCACTGCCATGAGAGTGGCCCCCAGGGGGTCCCCAATATGCAAACTCTGGTCTTGAAATACCCACCTTAATGTGAAAATATTTCTGATTGTTGTTAGGATTTTATGCTTGTGACTGGCATCTTGTTACGTGTAAAGGCCTTAATTTTGGATTATTAAAATTCAGATTTCTATGAAAATTAGTGATAGAGAATTGAGGATCTATACATGGGGATAATGACAGCAGCATGGACACAGACACAGCACTCCATGCTGCTGCTGGGATTGTTTCACAGTACAAGCAGCTCCCTCTCTTGATAGCATGATCTCAATGGAGAAACATAGGAGATGCATGCACGCCATTCCCTGCAAAACAACGAGTGTGTGTGTGTGGGGGGGGGGGGGGGGGGGGGAGGTTGTCAGGGGGGAATGAGGAGAGGGCCGGATCTGACAGTTTCACAGGCTGGATGTGGCCAGTGGGCCATAGGTTGGGCACCTTTGGCATAGAGGAAAGAAAAATGCTAAAGGAGAACATAGAGGCCACAACTTCTGAACACTACACTTAAATATGCTAGTTTCTGGGCCTGATTTATTAAAGCTCTCCAAGGCTGAAGAGGCACTTTTGTCAGTGAAGCTAGGTGATCCAACTAACCTGGAATGGATCTGGTCCAAGATTCAAAAGATTTGCAAATGGAAAATAAATTTGAAGAAATACATTCCAGGTTTGCTAGATCACTCAGCGTCACTAATCAAAATGTATCCTCTCTAGTCTTGGAGAGCTTTATTAAATCAGGCTCAACGTGTTGCTAATAAGCTTTTCATCTTGGTCATCAGGCCTGAATGTAGCCAATGCAGCCTCCTTTGGGGTGTTGTTAGGAATCAACCAGAAAATATTGAGCAGGAATAGTCCTGGCTGTAGGATAAAAAGAGCCAAAAATCACAGCAAGGAGTCAGCAGCTGAAAGTCATCTGGAAACACAGGGACTACCTCATTTCTCTAAGATGTAGATGGTAGATCTCCCTTCAGACATGGGACAGAAAGACAGGGAGAGAGATCCAATATGACAAAGTCTTCAGCATTTGTTTCATTCAGCCAGAGATTGCAACTATTGAGCAGTATTTTGCCATTTTCACTTATGTAATTTTGTATGCATATGTACCTATGTGGGGACATCACCATTGTATGTAGGACTTTCCTAAAGTGGACTGCTCCTTCTCCCATCTAATGGTTTTGTAGAGCTTCCACTTTGTCAGGATCATTCTTTCCCAAAAAATTACAAATACTCACCTTTAAAAGTTGAACAGTCCAAAGTTGTCAGCAAAGGGCCCAAGCAAAATAGTTCTGAGACCTGTGATCACAGCTAGCACATTGCATTTTTGGATCAGAGGAATTTAACACACTCAGAGTATATCTTGGGAATAGTTGCAATTTCTGGCACTGTAGTCTTATTTTTTTGGCAAGACATGGTCCTTTTTTTTATAATGTAGCATTTACTGTTATTCACAAATTGGTGGGTCCAGTCCTGACAAGGGTTGCCACTGGTACGGAGGAGAAACCCCTCAAAAATTCACATCAGCGCTGCATGTTAAATAAGAGACAAAGCATAGAAGCATATAATCTAGTGCATTATACATACCTTTAATTAGTACTAAAGATATATAAATTGTGCACTCACAAATAGAAAAATAGGTCAGTCACTGTCCAGAGTGGTATGCAGTATGATGGTTGGTGATCTGTGTTCCACTAATGCCTATCTAGCTGTCAAACTGTCAAAGAGGCTTCACAAAGGGAATTTCTGCTGAAATGTAATGTCTGGTAAACATCCAGCCATTTCCATTGCAGAATTTCTCAGAAGCGCTGAGTCCACGGTGGATAAGTCCGTTACACGGTGGATAAGTCGCGCTGTCAGTCCTTTGGCGAATGCTGCATAGTGTGGAGTAAACTTTGATTTTTCAATGTAGAGTTTACATATTTATAATACTTACTTGATTTTTATTATTAGAATTGTTTTTATCTGATATGTTACTGAGGATTGAAATTCTGGACATAACTTATTTAAATCTTGACACATAAGGGCTAATTAGGTTGGATGTGTGAGCACAGTAACTGCAATAATTTGTTAAAAGGACAACAACAGTAACAGGAATGGTGATGAAAACAAATTAAAAAGGAAAACACAGTTTATTTATTTTTATAAAGTAACAGTCAAACAATGATTAATGGTCTCTCAAAAGACACTAACCTCAGCTGACAATATGTAGAAAGGTACGCTTGGTGCACTTGATCACATTTAAATTAAACTTGGGCTCTGTCTACATGGGTTTCAAAAGGGGGGAGGAGTGATTGTCAAATTTTAAGGATCAGAGACAGTAATAAAAACCTTATAGATTTAACCCTTCCCCACTCTATCTAAAACTAAAGACACAGCATTTTTGCTGAAGTTAGGACATATTCACACTTCTCTGTCCTCGTGTGTTGTGACAATGCACACTGGTTTATTTTAAATGGGCTACCAATGCACAAGACTAACATGCACTCTTTTTTCTAATGTACATTGTGGTGCACTGCATTGTTTTAGCGTGTTTAGATAGTGTTCAAAATTAATGGCATTACCAGGCATTAACACAAGAAATGCGTGTTAGCATAAGTTGCAATAACATGCTCATTAACCTCAAGCCTCTAAAGTATACACTTTTACCTTTAGAGGGTAAAAATAACTTTAGATTTGGATATAGTGGTGAGGGGTTAGAACCATTGGTTTTTATATTGCTGTATTTGTACTTATTAGGAATATCTACTCTCTCCAATTGTCTTGATGACCAATCTCACCAAGAAGGAAAGTAATTACAAATTCTAGATTTGCTCCCTGAATTCAGAGCAGCTATCTGATTAGGATTATAGTGTCAGTCTTCCAATTTATTATGTAACTCTTTGATTAGGACAGTCTTTAATTGAACAAAGGGTTGTTTTTCCCCCTGTGCAATTCAGGTTGCATAGGAAGTAGTTGATAAAACTTTTGCCTTCCAATAGCATAGCCAATTTACCAATGAATATATTTAGGCTTTTCCACTGCAATTACTTTTTCAGTTCAGTCCTACCAGCACAAATAAGAAACCTTTACCTATACGACAAAATGAAAATCTCTGAAAACAAGAAACTGCCATTTATGTGTAATGCTACCACACTAAACATTACCTTTCCATCAGTATTCTAGGATGACATCTTTACATTTCTAATGTACAATAAGTGCTATTAGCTATTGTTTCTGTAAATGTTAGTGACTGTTCTTTTTAAGTGATTGTGCTCCTAAGATCTAAGTACCAAATACTATATCAGAATTTATCACAGTAAGCTGTTAAAGGTATCCTATTCTTTGATTTCATTATTATTTTAATATCTACAATGTGGAAAAGTCTACAATGAAAAAATAAGTTTGGCCAATGAAAGGTCAAAATGCTATAACATGAAAATTGGAAATCGAAGGTATTACTTCTAAAGGAGACTTTCAAAAAGCAGCTGGCATAAAAAGGTAAAACGTAATTTGTACAATTTTAAGGTACACAAATATTTTGGCCAAACATCCTTTCTTAATATTTCTATCATTCCTTCTTTTAGTTGTCCCATAGGTCTCCATGTATACACTGCAAAGGGCGAAATATGATTGGTTAGTGCTTACAAAAGTAGTGAAATGTTCAAGGTACACCAACCTTATCACAAAACAGTATTCTTAATGTATGTGCTTTGTAGATCTGTCTGAGCAACCTGAATAATGTAACGCTATTCAAAGTAATGGGTTCGAGAATAAATTCTTATATAGTATTTACCATGTAACCTAATTTCCATTTCTTTTTTATTCCAGCTATTTTAATAATTCATGGTGATCCTGCCATGTTGGTCTTTATTTACACATCAGTTGTGCTCTTGTGTTATCACCTTATTACTTCAAGTGGAGACTGATAAAAGCTATGAAAAAGGTTCATTGCAAAGTTGCTCTTTTTAATCCTTTTTCTGAAAATGCAAACTATGTCTGAATTAATGTTTACCAGGATACCTTAATTTACATATTACAACATGTGAGTACAATGAGCTCAAACTGGCTATCAAATCAGCTGGTGAACTGTAATCAGTAAAATAGCATATTACTGAAATAAGGTGTTAAGCAATTCAAAAGTTGCTTATATTAAGCAGTCACAAGGCTGGAATTACAGTGTTCATGTCCCACTTGGGCAGGAAGGTAGACATTTAATGTTACAGGCTTACAACAGAATTATAAGCTTTAGCACAGCGTGCCTTTAGGTTGTAGACAAGAGCACAGGATGGAACCTAACAATGCTACCATTGATTTAATTTTAAACTAAGCATGGTTAGGACATCACAGGGAGGAGATTGTCAGGGGCACCAAGATATAGATCTTCATTTGCTGTACCTAGGCAAGAATGAGGCAATTTACCTTATGTCTAATGGCTTGTGTTTTTCTGGACTAATAGAGCCACCACATCTAAAGGACTGAAAAACCTGCAGTATATTTCATTTTTAGGTATACTTTTTACTACTTACTTTATATATTATAAATTTTAAGTGGCTAAAATACTTTTTATCGCTTTAACACTTTGGCTGTTTGTTGGTTTTTGGGCATGTAACATAGGCCCAGGAAAACTATGTAGCACATCCCTTCCCTTGCTCCCTCAGTAATAGGGTTACATTGTTTACACTGGCTGTAATAGGGTTACATTGTTTTTCTAAATTAAAGTTCTAGTTGTCACTTTTACAGCCCGGATTTGCTGCATATTGCATACAACTGCTACGAATACAAATAAATTGATATTCTGTTTTATTCATATGCATATCAAATATATTTTAAGAAATATTTTTATACATATTACATTTTTTTATCATCACTAATATTTAAACCATTTTTCTATTTTTTTTTAATTACATTTTTAATCTTTTTTTTTTGTTTTTTGTGCATTTGTTTCTTTCTAGTTGTGTTTCATTTTTTTGTCTATTGATTGCCAATAAAAAAAATACATTTTGAAAGACAATATCACCATCATCATAAAAAAAAAAAAAAAAAAACAGTGTACCGCTTTTGGTACAGAAATCTAGACATCAGTGAAACGCCAGAGTTTAAATGGCAGTAATTCATTCCCACCAGGAAATGTTAGATTCCCTATTTCATAAATAAAGCCCATTTTGTTATTTTATTATCTTAAGTAATGACATCTTTTAAGCCTAAAACTGAAATGTATAGATAAGGCTTTTAGCGTTGTAGGAGCTGAAGTGGCTAAATAACCATATATATATGTTTAAAACTTCATATTATTGTTTTTATTACAGTCCCTGGTATATTAATATATAATATAAATAATATAATATAAATATTGCTTTAGGAGCGTTTGTATTGTCTTATTTTTTTTTAAACTTATCTACAAGCTTGCTTTTAACATACTTTAAGGTAAGTTCATCCTTTGCGTAAGTTTAAAGGCATTGAAAAGTATTTCATAGCTGTCTAGATGACCACAGAATAGCAAGACTGCTACCTGAAAGTCATTTTTTCTATAGCTCTTAGACGTCCCACCATTTCTAATGTACATCTTAAATAATGGGGCATATGCTGGTCTTTCATCAGTTAGGCTAATATATCTTTCTAATTAAATGCAGTTCATTGCTGAGATCTGCACTCTCATGTACTTTCTGTACTCCCACGTTTTTTGCTGTCCCACAGTTACAATTATTTCAGCCTTTTGATCTTTCTCACCTGTGGGTGTGCTTAGCTTCTCACACACACTTCTCTGTGTGTACTCTTATCAGCAGCACCTTCATTTTAAAGTAAAATTGGTATTTTTAGTAAATCCTAATAACTATTCAGAACCTTATTGGAGCTCTGTTAGTAACATTATTTTGTTTTTGTTTTGTTTTTTACCCACTCTTCTAATTTTGCTGAAACTCTTTATTTGCAACAATATCTGCAGTATCATCTAGTGCTTTTGTTGTAGGTGGGCAAAAAACAATGAATGCTATACATATATTCTGTCCATTGAAGGCAGACTAAAACAGAACAAAGTTTTAGTAAAGTATGAATAGGTTAAATTGTCTGACTGTTAAATTTTGCTGTTTAGGTCTGCCTGTTCCAGTGATGCAGCACAAATTTTTTTGTACAGGTATCACAAGGACAGGAAACAAAAACATAAATCTCCCCAATATAGACACAAACAGCAATACATTCATTACAGTTTTGACGATTTACCACTCAATTGGGAACTAAACGGAAACTCAAAAGAAATGCAAATATGTAAGTTATCTACTGTAGGTAGAGTAGCAAATTTACTGGATAGAGACACCATAAAAAGTTTGTAAATACCCTCATAATGTTCCAAGAGCAGCAGTCTACTGCCAAGTTGTTTTGAACAAAATGTTGAATGTTACACAGAGCTCTGGATGCTGCATCTTCATCCCATGTGCCTATTCCTAGTAATTTTTTTATGTCAAATATTGTCTGGCCTTCTAACATATGTAATCCTGCCAACATCCCAAATATACATTGAAGAATACAAGAACAAGAAACATACGGGACTTTAACGGCAGTGGATTTATAAAAAAAGTCATATACCTTTTATTTCCTTCATTAGGAAGCAACAGTTAAAAAATATACATGCCTCTTCCCTTATACCAAGTTTCAGAAAGAGTTAATCAACATTGTTGGCATACATGGGCTAGATACATTGCACACATTACATATGATGAGATCATCCGACTCGTTTCGCAGACTGTGTCCGCTTCCTCAGGGATGTAATTGGTACAGATAGTAGGTGTATCAGGACTACAGCATGTACACAATAAGTACTGCTCTATTATGAAGCGCTTTCTGACCACCAGCTTTTGGCCTGCTCTGAAAAAGGCATCCGAGTGCATTTCCTACCTGCGCGCATTTCCCATACACAGTAGGCGTGCAGAACTCGATCATCCATACAAGCTTTCATTTTCTCATTAGTATTAGCCCAAGTTGGTTCCTATAGATAGCAGCTAATACAAAGTTCCCCCTGACAATCCCAGTACAATGAGTGCCATTAGTGTCCTGTCCTCTCATATAGCACACGCATACAGGCCATAGAGAGCTGAACCTGGCACACCCACCTATTCCAGCACCCCGAGCATTACACAGGTGATGTCAGGTAAGCGCAACCTGCTGCTATGCAATGATATTGTAACCTTTCGTGTACTGGATGCACAGAACAGATGTCAATAAGTATGTATGTCATTCATGCAATGTACATCAATCACTCTCTATGACAGAACAAATCCATAACCCAACACCAGCAATGAGCACTGGATCAGGCCAATGGCCCATCTAGTCCAGCTCCTGTATCTGACAGTGGCCCACATCTATAATAAGGAGTTAGCACATACCCATCAGGGCTGGTAACCTGTGATGGACTTTTGTGTCCATTGCCCTCCTAAAGGCATCTAGGCTAGATGCCATCACCACAGTACATAATTAAGTTCATTTTTTTTCAGTAATTAAGATATTGTCACTGAGACAAAAAATGATCAACATCTTCCTAGTAGGGTGCAGACAGCAAAAATAATAATAATAATTAACCTCATAGGGGTTTTTACCTTTCCCTGCTCCATGCAAGACTATAAAAAAATATATATTGCCTAGACAAACACTTTAAATATTTCAATTAAATTTCAGTCTAATCAGTGCAGGAGGGGACATCACTGGGTTGCCAGTAGAACATTCAAAGATTTGTTTGGAGGGGGCATTATCAAGGAATGGCAACCAAGCATAACCTTGACTACGGAGAGCAGGATCATTCCACTCAGTATCCGTAGCCCACCTCCTAAATTCAGAGCAATAAGTCTCTGCAGAACGCTTTCCCTGCTGCAAGCCACGCAACTTGGTCTCGGCCAGGGAAACACGATCTGGGTCATCATAGATAAGACCTAGCGCTCTGAAAAATGCATCCACCAACCGGAGGGACTGAGATCCGGTCGTCGTGGAAAAAGCCCAAGACTGAGCGTCGCCTTTAAGTAATGAAATGATAATACCCACTCTTTGACTCTCGTCCCCCGAAGAGTGTGGACGTAGTTTAAAATACAATTTGCACGACTCCCTGAACCGAATAAAAGTGTCGCTTCCCCCGGAAAATCTGTCTGGGAGCGCCACCTTGGGTTCAGGGCAGGCCTGATTCTTGCTGTCAGAACCAGCTACCTCCAAAGACAACCCCTGCAGTTGTGCGACTAGTACAGAGATAGGATCCATAGCTGCACGGACATAAACAAAAATAGCAGTTTTTGGCGGTTGATAATGTCACGGATAACAGGGAGGGGAGGGAAACAGAAAGGTTTTACTCACTACTAGGCCTCCAATGGCTAGGGAAAAGGGAATGGTCACCCCTTGCAGACACCCTAACCTAGCCCTAACTCCTAACAGTATGAGTATCCCCTGATGGTGGAAATACACAGGAACCTAGGCCCTACTAGCCCTGCATAGCCCTAGCAGTGGTGACTGGCTTGAGACTACTGGTTCCTTCCCTTATGAAAGACCCAGTGTCTCCCTGAGGCCTAGTAAACAACAAATGAACAACAAAACACCAATACACCAAAAGTAATTCAACTTATCTTAACCACCTGAGCGTTACACACAGATCCTCTAACTTCAGTCACGGAAGGGACCGTGACACCTCCTTCACTTTCCTCTCTCCCTCTGTACTTTCACCTTTTCTATTCTGGATCAAGACACATCAGCTTCAATACTCATCAGTTGCCTCTTCTCCCCACAGCCTGGTATTCTAAATGTTACCTGATGACTCACTGAGAAGGGAAATTCTGCAGCCAGAACGGGCTGACAGAGGAACAATGGCGCAGCCAATGAAAGGTCAGCCAAGGTGGGAAGTGTGTGCCATAGGTTCACCACCACTGCTAAAGAATATGAATTCCTAGATATAAGAATTGCACTGGTAATTTTTATGAGGATGTCATGAAAAAGTTAGATTTCAGCATATTGCTGAATGACAGTCAACAGATGTTTCCTAAAACATTAGAAGATATTTACTTCAGATTTTTAACTTTTTAGTACACACTAAAAATTAATTGGAACTTAGCAACAAATGCATATTCTCTCCCTAACTTTTTACATCTAAACTGCTCTGCTCACCCACCAGGAAAAAAGAAAAGCCTTTGTAGGTTATGGGATGCTTGAGTCATAATTTACACAGTATGGCCATGTGACTGTGTTTATTGGCCAGGTGATTTCACCTGGAGTGAATTACATGGTCCCCCATACCCAGGCGAATCAGATTTTTACTTTTGGCTTCCAATGCTGAATTTATCAGCCAGGCAATGAGATGAAGGTGAGGAGATAATGCCAACCTGGGGCTTTATCCTGAATATTCAAAACACAGTGTTGCTTGAAGATTTTGTCATGATATTCTCATTAATTCAGAGTAAAATATTATCAATGAAAGTTTATATATTGAAAATGCAATGATTTAATCATCTCAAGTTTTAATCAATCAGGCATAGATATCCAAATAAAAAAAAACAGAAAAAAGAAATTAGTTTAATATTATAATCAGCCCAAGGTAAGAAAAACAAAGCAAAATAAGAAATATCTATTGTATCAGTGAATCTAATTTAGGAGTGTCCTGGAATACCTTTTTACAATCTCTTACTTTGTTAGGTTATTCTATTATATTTTCAGAATGATATAATATGTTATTTTTATTTTGATCTGTTATATAATACTTTAGTTATGGTTTGCTGTCTTTCTTTAGCAATAATTGTTATGTTGGATGTATAGGAGAAAAAAAGAAATACTTTGCGAGAATGTTTTTTTAAGTTCCATAATTGTGTAAAAATTATTTGATATGTTTTGGCATTTTGTGTTCATTAGCAGTGTTGCTGTTTGGACTCGGGCCAATTACAAAATCATACCAAACATCCCATGTTTTTTCAGTTACTGAATTGAACAGGTTTGTTTGACCTCACTTTAGTTACCTAATGTAATATGCAGCAGGCATCAACAAGAAGCTTACAGCTTAGCCAATGAGAATGCTGACCACTATTTACATTGACAACCAGTTTACAGTGCCCATTGTACATTCTTGTCAGGGTAAGTGGTGGTCAGTCTTCCCATTGGCTAATGGTTGTCAAGGGACAGAAAATAAATAGGACAACCAAGATGCAAACTTACATGCAGTAAAATACGTAAACTTGATATGCCTAGAAAAAAAGAAACCCCTTAAAAACGTATTTAAAGACAGTTTACCTATTACCCAAAAAAGACACAGGTAGGACTGAGATATATCATTTTAAGGTAAACCGGATGCCAGTATTTAGGTTGTGCTGACTTGAAATAATACTTTCTATGACCAATATACACCAACACTTCTTTACTCCTCCAAATTCTAACACGTCTTACACTTGAAGCCAAGTCAGGAGAAACCTAATAAATAATACATCTTTAGAAGAGTATTTTGAAGATCAATTCTCTAAATAAAAAGACTAAGGGGTACTATGGCAGGCGCAGCACTATAAGGTGCCTTGTGCGCTGTGGCATTAGAAGAATTATTATCTCTGTCTCTCTTTAGTCTGATCAGACTGTCTTTACTTTATAATTCCTCTAGTACCGTTCCATAAAAGTAGTAGGTTTAAAGAGCACACCAAATACTTCAAATAACTTCTTTAATAACAATATATAACATATATTGTATAACTTTCATATAACACTGCTGATTCTGCAGCAGAAAATCTATGTACAAACATGTGTTGAATGAGGTATCACAAAATGATGGTTGAAGTTGGTTAGTTTGTTTGTTGTTTGTTGGTAATGATAATGGTGGAACTGTAAGCAAACACACGAGAGGTTCAGCAGACAGTCCCAATCACTATTAAACTACAGGAATCTATATAACTGTATTAAATACCTTTTTTGGCCTATTGTCTACTTCTATGAAACTCTCTGGCTGGAACTTTGGCTGTTCTCTTCTCTTCTTTCTGTCTCTCTGTTAGCACGCTGAATACAGCCCGGTTTGCTAGGGAATTTCCCCATAGACACAGTGTAAGGCTGGTTGTGATTGGTTGAGGCCTCTGCATAGTGTAAGACTCACTGTGATTGGCTTACCTCTTCTAGCTAGATAATGACTCTTAAAGGTATATTTTCCTTTTCTAGGTGAAGAAAAATCTAGGAGCCTTTGTAAATCTAACAGAATAATATACTGCCAATCCAAACTTCTAAAGCCAGCTAAATACTTTTATGCAATATGGAGGTATGGATGAATTTAAGAAAACTTGCTATTCTTAAAGTAGATCTTGCAGTAACTCTATAAATATGCATTTATAAATTACTGGCTTTTCACAATATAAAGCTATAGTATATTAAAGAACTCCACCTTTTTAAAAAGAAATCTGAACTCCAACTAAGTGAATTCAGGATGATGTAATCAATGTACAGAAAAACCTTTTTTCTTATTCTACTTTCTCAAAGGGAATAAACTAAACCAAAAAAAAAACAGGAACATAATCTAACAAATTTTGGACAATAGGTTTACAATAGTGTTGAGTAAAGATGACTCTGTATCTGTTTGGTAAAACACATCCCAAAGTTTTTGTTTAGCCCGAATATAAACATAAATTAGTCAATAGGAAAGAAATCCTGAAGGTTTGTTTAGTCTAAGAAGAGTCATTTCAGCAGCTAAATGTATTAATGTTGTTACGGGTAAATGTGACATTCACCATTAACACATTTAAATAAGACATTTTCCCCTTGTCAGCAAAGAAAAGAGGAACTATTTCACCCTGCTACTTTTCCTGCCACTGTAGCAGCATGTAAGAAAAGAATGAATACAATGGTTCAGGTGCACTCCCATCCACATGGCTTGCCTGTAAATGTTGGTAGTTTGGTGCGTGCACATATGCATGTGGCTTGCGCAGCTGTGCAGTCCTCTCTACACAAAGATGCAAGTGTTCCTGTGTTGAAAGGACACAGACATTGGCCCTGAATTATTAAAGCTCTCAAAGGCTGGAGAGAATGCACTTTCATCAGTGAAGCTGGGTAATCCAGCAAAACTGGAATGGATTTCCTAAAAGTCATTAGCTATTTGTTAGCAAATGTTTTCAATCCTGGACCAGATCCATTCCAGGTTTTCTTGATTACCCAGCTTCACTGATGAAAGTGTATTCTCTCCAGCCTTGGAGGACTTTAATAAATCAGGATCATTGAGTCAGGCAGCCTATTTAGAGACCTTCCATTCCCTGCTACCTTGCAGACTTGCCTTCAGCTCTGTATGTACCTGACCCAACCTGGATTACTTGTGGTACCTGGATTATAACTTAACCATACTCTTTGGACAACTTGTTATGTTTTCAGGGATTCTCTCTAATCTTCAATGACTTTAGTTTGTTCCTGGATTAGCTTTGTTTACGGCTTTTCTCCACACCAGCCAGCACATTGCCAACTTTGACCTGTTACCTGACCTGCCTCTGATAAATGTTTCTGTACCTCCTCTGCCAGAATATTGTTGACCTTAGCCTGTTACCTGACCTTCTTATACCCGTACTAATGCCCTTCTGGCTCCTCCAGTCACCAACATCAAGACCACCAGAGCAGATTGGCATTGGAAGCTACCCTCATCATCTTGGGAATCCACCAGGTATGTGACACTGCATCTTCTCCCACCGTCCGTCTCTTTGTCTTAATGCTGTACCAGTAACCTCTACTGCCTGTAATAAAAGTGTTAGGTAACATTGCATATGAAGATAAGCAGTGTTTGGACAGTAACCCATTCATTCTACTAAATTTGAGGTTTCAACAAGGGTTGTTGGAGATCCACCTGTTTTTGTCACTATTAAAACCTATGGTACATCCTATTTCTACAACCTCCTCCCACACCTCTACTTCCTCCTCCTCTAACACAAGTGTTGCAAGGTTCTTTTATGCCACAGCTCTCTGGCCTAGTCACAGTTACCATCTACAAGCAGCGCTTTGTCACAAGATCAATACGTTTCAGATTGGGTAGCTTCACCTGTAGAAGTGAACGAACCATCAACTATTAAGTTCTAAGATGGACCAGTGGTAAAAACTTGTAGAACATTTACAGGTGCTTGCCTGCCACATGTATATGGAATACCTGACAAGGCTTTAATCTCAGATGACTTTTACACCTTCTTCCCTGGCAGATTACACCATTTAGCTGCAACATGCTGCAAAATTTGTCTATGTTAAATTATATATTTACAAAATAAAAAATGTGTTCTTTTTTGTGTGTGTGTATGTGGGGGTGGGGGATCCCAACCATGACAGAAGTTGTCTTTTAAACCATACCACCTAAATCAAGAATAAAGTCCCCATTCACAGAATGGGCACAAAGTGTACAAAATGCCTTATTGGATTTATATGCATATTATGTGGGTATGTGTATACATGTTTTTTTTTTTAATTAGCACTGTAACCACTTTATCACCCCAAACTGGACTAAAAGTACACAAACTGTTACTGGAACTATATAAATACACAGAGGTGTACATTAAGCTTCTTTAGAAGAAACTGAAAATGGTAGAGAAAATTTAGTTGTAGAACATGTCACCCAAATCTGGAATTAAACTCCCAATTCACAGATTTACAAACTGAAAATTAAATTTAACTGCCTGTGGGGATGAATGAGGTTTTTATGCAAACTGAATAATGTTTTATGTGGAGTTTTTTTTAAGCTGAATTACCTAAAAAAATCGAATTTTGGGGATTATTTTAATAGATATGCAAATAATTCAAACGAAAATGAAAGACAGGTTTTTTTAGGCAAGTGTCAATTGTGTATAATTAGCATACCTAAACAAGTATGCAAATAAATTTGCAGTGAGTATAACACTCATGGTACATATAAAATAATAAAAAATACAGTTCATGCTATAGCAGCCCCTAAGGTTGGATCATCAAGGGGCTCGCATAATCTTAACTAGACAATCAGTAGTCTGACTATATAAAAAGATGATATCATTTGAAAATCCCTATCACGACGCGTTTCGGCAGTTGGCTTCTTCAGGGGATGAACAGAGAATGTCAGAGCAGCTGTACGATAATATATTAAATATATACATGAGTATGGATTTCAGAGAATCTTTAGATACATAATCAAGTGATTCTTACGAAAGACATAGTGGCACATGCACTTATGGTGAAACATGCAGTAGTTTTCAATATTATAGATATGTGACTTGGGTAGCCATAGTATTTTGGTTACTAAGAGATTGTATATCAGTAGGTGAACAAGAGTGTCATTGGTATCTATGTTAAAATATTATAGGGGGTATACGCCCAAATGGATTTGAAGATAAGGGTACAAATATTTATAGAGTGGCCTATAAAAAGAAGGTATTAATACAAATACATTAAAAGAGTGGTTCTGGACATGGTTATATATATGTGAGTAAATTTGATTTTAAACATATCACCTAAGCGACTGTTAGAATAGGTTCCTGTCCTTTAGAGGTGCTTGAAGGAATGAACTAGCAGTTTTAGTGTCAATGATCAAGTGGGAAATGCTAGTTATGTAAAGACACTTAGGGTGACAGTTACTTCACTGAAACACAATGAAACACAAAAAAACATGCAAAGGGTTTTAAGGGTGACTAGTCACAGGTATCTTTATAATGAAGCCAGAAAGGGTATATATATGTGGGGTATTCAATGGGGGTTAAGGATTGCCAGTGGCATTCGTTAAGGGATTATCTAGATCACATCTATAAAATATATTTTAGAACAGCAAGCAGAATGCTAATAAGTATACAAAAAGCTATTATTGCTAGTAATGGGTAATATTAATAGAGTTAAGATGAATATACAAAAAGACTTACCCCTGGAGTGTGTGAATTGTATTGGTGAGAGGAGATATGATGGTCTGCAGCATGGTGTGTTAAGATGAAAACCGCTAGAGGGATCTGTGAGCGCCATCTCTGACTTAAATTGCCAGTAAAATGGTGTGTGAATGATGCTGCTGCGCGCGCCCCGGTGATGACATCACCACTCGTGCGCATAAGAAGACGTTGAGGCCATATCCACCCTCTTCCTGTGCCAGCAGATGTCACACTAATCAAGCTGCCCTGCAAAAAGGGGTTAGAGGCGGCTCGACAACCCACATCAAAGGATGTGGGTTAAGGGGGAAGGAAGGCCCTGGTCATCACCACCTATGTGGCGACTGGTACCACCGATTCGAATCAGTACCCCACATCCCCCCGATAGTGTGGGAGGGCAGGCCCAGGAAGGGGGAGGAAAAAAGGGCGATTCTGGGGTGGATTGAAGGATGTCTGAATGAACCAAGAGGAGGTGTTTTTCGTATGTGTGTGCATGTATGTGATGCAGTTGCTCTCACAGGGGAAAGAGAGAACTTAATGATTATTGCATATACCTTTGAATGGGTATAATAACCAGACCAAGTAAAGTCCTTCACATCACCTTTTTACAGAATAGCCAAACTTTACCATCCTATGATACGGCATTACAATCCAACACCTTAGGACCATTACACTGACCTTCAACAGTTGGCTATCATAACTTTAACCCAGGAGGAGCAGTTATCCACTCACTCAACTACTCCACCATCCCCACAAGATCTACCTAACTCTTCATCTTTGGTTCATCCACTTCCCACCCCCACAGCATCCTCGTCACAACTTGGAGCTACTCCCAAAACCACCCATTCTTTTTTTGAATTACTACCACCACCCCTTCCCCACCCAACATCAAGACAGGACCAATGGACAATTATGTCCTGAAACACACTCAGGAGAGAAAGAACTTCAAATAATTAATCTTACCGCCTACAATATGAGCCAGGAGGATAAGAATTTATTAAAACTAGGATTGTCATTTTGTCCATCCTCAAATCTTGACAAATTTGAAACATTAAGGACCGGAACCGATTTTCCAGAAATCTTACCTTAAAAGTGATGTTTGACAAAACGTTGACACATAACCAATTATCCCTACCCGATGAATATAGTGATTTCAACATTCAAGACTTTAAAAATATCAAAACACTTCAACAACTCTTAGTTGAAAATGAACAAATGGAAAGTGAGATACTACCCATAGAAGGACCTATTATACCTCCCTCTTAGCTACCTATGAGACGCCCCAAGTCCACATTTTTTCCTCAAATTTCATCATATCCCCACATACAAACTTTTCTAAAACTTGTAACTCAGGATATATAAAAGATTACCACTTTTTCTCAAAACTAAGATAACCTTACCCATCACTTAGTAAGACCTTGAAAAAACCTAAAAAAGAACAAAAATTTAATAATCAAACCATCAGATAAGGCCGAAATATAGTGGTCTTAAATGTCGATCACTACGAAAGATTCTATTACAAAATATTAAATTACTCCAATCGGTACACAGAAATTTTGGGTAATGTCATAAACTCTTCTATGATCAATACTATTCAATCATTATGTGAGCCTTTCACACAAGCAAAAATTAAACAAAATATGAAGGACTATTTGTTCAACACCCTGTCACATTTTACACCTTACCAAAAATCCATAAAGATCCAGTCAGCCCCTCAGGACGCCCAATATAGCAGGAATTGGATCAATATCATCAAATGCTAGTGAGTTGGTTGACTCGTACCGTAGACCAATTGTTCCTACTATTCCTTCTTATCTGAAGGATACAATTCATCTACTAAAGCTAACATCTGAACTACAAATACCTTCTAATGCCTTTTTGGTAACCGTTGATGTGGAATCTCTATTTAGTAGTATCCCTGTGATCTACATGTACCTACAAAAACATTATCCTCAAAATATCCAAAGATATCTAATATCCAAAGATATCTAAGTTTTTACATCCATATCCATCCACTACTTACAGAAAATCAGCTTCCTTGAAAGACAGCCTGGTTTAAAGCCAATACACACCTCAACAGCAGGCTTTACCATAATTATTACCACCAGGGATATTTAAATGTGGAAAATGTCTCCAATGCCCATGGCTCAAAGAACAAAGGGAATTCCTACTACCCAAAAACCAAACTCACAAATTTAATAAACATATTGACTGTTCCACAATGGGTGTAGTATAGCTTATTAACTGCATCTGTAAAAGATTCTATGTGAGAAAAACTAAAAAAGAACTGCGGAAGAGAATGTATGAGCATGTCTATTCCATGAATACAGACCTAGGCTTTCATGTAGGAACACAGCACAACATTGATAATTCAGTCATTTCCTTTTCTGTTCTAGAACACATCGCCCCTAATCCTAGGGGTGGAAATGTCGATCATTTATTACTCCAAGCTGAAACTAAGTGGATTTCCACTATTAAAGCTACCTTTCTACCCAGATTAAATGATGTACTGTCTTTCAAATCATTTCTTAAACTAGTGTCTTCAAATTTCTTCTTCTCACTCATTATTCTTTTCCTATTAGTGGTGAAACGTTACAATTAGTTGTAGAAATATTATTAGGGTGATATGTACTATCTTGGTTATGTACTACCCTGTTTCCCCGATGATAAGACACTGTCTTATTTTTTTTGGAAGGCCAAAATATGCTCTAGGGCTTATTTTCAGGGGGATGCCTTATTTACCCATGAAGAAGACTACAGTACACAGTTATTGTTCATGTTTATCATCGGGGAAACACGGTATCTGGATTACTTATACCCATATTGATATGACCAAGTTGAACATCTGTAAACTAATGTTACCATCTTTGACACCATGGCCATACACTTATTTATTTTCTCTTTATCAATTTCATCTATACACCTTTATCGGATATATCATAGGTTACAAGTTATTTTTAAATTTCATTTAAATGTATGTGCCTACCTTTTTGGCTATAATTAATATCATGATAGTGGTAATTTTATTGTACACCATCTGAGCGTAGGTGGACTTTGTTTGAATATGTTTATTACTTGATAGAGGTTGAAATGATTGTTAAATACTATTTAGGCCCATTTATGGATTATGCTTTAATAGATTATATACTGGACCATTATTTTATCATCATATAATGTATTGCAAACTTGATTTAGTGGAATGTGTAGGTTGGTGAACCTGCATAACGTCTAGCTTGACTTACAGTGCATAATGTCTAGCTTGACTTACCTTGTATATAACAAAGTTACTCCAATTTGATGACAAGTCATTTATCTTTAATTAGTTTAATATGCATAACATCTAGTTTGACTTACCTTGTATAAAACTGAGTTACTCCAATTTGTTGACAGGTCGTTTATCTTTGATTAGTTTAATATGCCATTTCCTTTTAATGATTTGGTATTAACATTATATTCCTAATATACACATTACAATTTGTACACCAAATTAGCACATATAACTTTGAACGGGGGGCCTGGGGGGGGGAAGGGGGGCCTGAGTTCCCCTTCCTACCCCCCGTTTGACCAGTTGTGCTGGGCTGATCAGGACCCGCTTGTCCTAACTCTGGCATTCAGCGGGTAAAGGCAGCATGGGATTGGCTCCACAGGAATCAGGCCCGCCCAGAAATAGGCCGGTCCCACATATATTACACCGCCCATGAAATTACCTCCCCTCAAGAACCTTAGGATACCACTCTCTTCACTTTCTGTTTATTATTCTCAGTGAGACCATTCTCATTCATCAATAATCGGTCAATAATTACCTTGATATCTTACAAGACAACTGTTCAAGTAAGATTGAGTTGTTTTCTCTATACTCTTCTTCTTTTTTATTCTTTTCTCTTATCATAGCTACCACTTATTACAATCATATGTCATATTTATTCATAGAACTTTCAATTGCACCATTCCCATTGTTCATTTTTGGTTGAATCCACTCTCTCATTTCCTTCCCTTAAGGTCAAGTTACCAGGTGAGCCAACACTATATATATATACACATAAATACATCTATGCCTTAAGATTGTGAAATAATTTCTTTTTATTAGATTTACCAATATAAATATATATCTATATGATCTCTTTAGGGCCTGCGTAGGGCGAAATGCGTCAGGAGTAACATTAAGTGTATTTTTTTGGCACATTTTTGGACGTTGTACATGTGAGTGTTTTAGTGATCTATGACTAAACTGTCATAGACATTTTTTAACTGATGTTTTGTATAAATATGTTTTGGTGAATGAAATGAAGTATTTTAAATACCGTTAGATTTCCTAGCCTTAAAGAGCCGCTACTCCTCAATCTTCCATTCCCCTGCTTTTGCACTACTAGTTACTGGCTCGGCCACCACTCCAGTGGTATTTCTCCAACCATACTACTGTGGGAGTGACTTACTCCTTTTTATCAGAAGTCAGCATTTATGTCAATGCACATATAACTTGGGAATCCTTGTTACATAGTAATAATAGAAAGTTTTATGTACAATACTAGATCACATATTCAAAAGAGGGGACATTTGATTAAATGTACATACTTATTGAAGTGTTTATTCGTATATTATGAGAAATAATTGGTTACTTCATTGTTTATTTATCATACTAAACATACAAGTGATACCATAAAACACATATTAAGATCAGAAGTGTTGCAGATAACTTCTGTGCAGAATATCAGTGTAAATAAAAAATGTACAATATACTTGTCATATAATTCATGTACCGTGTTTCCCCGAAAATAAGACACTGTCTTATATTTTTTTTGGCTCCCAAAAACACACTAGGTCTCCTTTTTTCAGGGTAGGTCTTATTTTTCCATGAAGAAGACTACAGTACACATTTTTTGCTGAAAGTCACTCATGATCACTCATGTTCCATTGATTGTCCCCTTCTGATCACTCATGTGCCATTCATATTCCCCTTCTGATCACTCATGTGCCGTTCAAATTCCCCTTCTGATCACTCTATGCCATTGATTATCCCCTTCTGATCACTCTATGCCATTGACTGTCCCCTTCTGATCACGCTATGCAATGATTGTCCCCTTCTGATCACTATGAAATGATTGTCCCCTTCTGATCACTATGAAATGATTGTCCCCTTCTGATCACTCTATTCCATTGACTCCATTGTCCCCTTCTGATCACTTACCCGTAATTAAGTGCAGGGATCTCCGTTAGGGCAGGGATCAGCAGCTTACTTCCTTGTTCAGAATCGCGGGGGCACGTGTGCAGGCTTTTTACTTTCAGTTTGGCTCAGGAATAGACACGCCCTGCAGCCAGCATCAAAGACACACACGCTGCAGCCAGCATAAAGGACACACACGCAGGATCAGATATCTGGAGCTGTCTCGGTGAGTACTTTTTTAATTTACCGGTATGTATGCTTTTATTTTCTTTTTCTCCTAGGTCTTATTTTCAGGGTAGGTCTTATATTAGGGCAGGTTTACAAAATAGTGCTAGGTCTTACATTCGGGGTAGGTCTTATTTTCGGGGAAACACGGTATGATCGTAGACATATAATTGTCATATTCATTAATGTATGATCATAGACATACAAGATGTGAATTTATAGTATCCCATATTATGGTGCTACGAGGGGAGGGGGGAGGAGTTTTTGTTTTCGGAAGGAAGAATAGGAGAATAATTGATCATTTATCTTCGACTGTTGTGGTGGAAAGGATTTGAAGTTTAGAACATCATTCAAGACTGGTTTCACAGCGAAGCGTTTTGATGTCCACATCTCCACCTCTGGGGTTTCGGGAGATGTGTTCCAAACCATGGAAGCTTAAAGTGTCAGGGTTGTAGTTATGTTTCATGCCAACATGGTGGCTTACTGGTGTTGTGATCCTTCCTGAAGTTACTGAATATATATGTTCGTATATCCTCTTCTTGAAAGGTCTCTTAGTTTTTCTGACGTAAAAGAAGCTGCAGGTGCATTGAATTAAATAGATCATGTTGCTGGTAGTGCAGTCAATGTATGTATTTGGACAATCTGTAATTCCATTAGAAAGTGTTATGCATAGTGTTTCCTTCACCCATTTGCACTGGGCGTATCTCCCACATCTAAAGGTTCCTTTGGTTTTGACCGTGTCAGGGTTAGTGGTGTCGAAGTGACTGTGGACCAAGTAGTCTTTAAGAGAAGGAGGTTTGCGGTAGACTATGTACGGTTTATCATTTAGGAACTTCTGAAGTTGAGTGTCCATCTTAATGATGTGCCAATGTTTCTGGCAAATATTCTGGATTTTGTTCTTGATTATATCCGGTGACAATGGATGTAGTCAATCTTTTAGTATCATGTTTACCTGTGTTGTGTTCAAGTAACAGTTCACTTCTGGGTTTTTTAATACCTTTTTTGAAAGATTTCTTAAGAAGTGTTTTTGAATACCCTCTGTCGAAAGTCGAAGTTGAAATCGTTTTTCTTCTTTCTTGAAAGCTTCATCTGTGGAACAGTTCCTACGAAGACTCAAATATTGACTGTAGGGAATGCTTTTTTTAGGGGTTGTGAATGGTTACTTCAGGCATTTAAAATAGTGTTGCCAGCTGTGGGTTTTCTATATATTATGGCAGAGATGCTGTTGTTTTCATTAATGGATAACAATAACTCTAGAAATGGTAGTTCCATGGTGTTCCATTCCATTGTGAACCTCAGGTTGAAATTGTTAGGCTGAATGGCTTAAAAAAATTCTTGTAAAGTGTTTGGTGAACCTGACCAGAGGATGAGTACATCATCCATGTATCTGCGCCATAGTATAATGTGTTGGGTAAATCCTAAGAGTGTTTCTGTGATGTTTTTTTCTCACTCTCCAAGGTACAAATTTGCGTATGTAGGAGCGCACTTCGTTCCCATCGCAACTCCTTTAATCTGTAAATAGATAGTGATGTCAAAGGTGAAAACATTTTTTCCAGAATGAATTTGAGTAATGAGAGCATAAAGGAGTTGCGGTCAGGTTCTTGGGGTAGTTCCCTTTTCAGGCATCTGTCAATCATTTCTAAACCTTTCTCATGGGGGATGCTGCTGTAGAGTGCCTCAATCAATAGCCACTAGTATGGTGTTTGGAGGTACTGTTAGTTGGTTAGTGAGCTTGAGAGGCTCAATGGTTTCCTTTAAGTACATTGGAAGACGTGTCACTGGAGGTCTGAGGTTGGAATCTACCAATTCGCTTGCGTTGGTTGTTAGAGAATTAATTCCGGAAATAATTGGTCATCCACTGGGGTTAGTAGGATTCTTGTGGATTTTTGGAAGAATATAAAAGGTTGGTTGGAGCCGATGTTGGATCCATTGGTAGTCTTTTGTCTATGATGTTGCTAGTATATGCATTCCAAATCAGCGAGTGAAAATCTCTCCTATAGTTATCCCCTACTTCTTTCCTTAATGGAAGGTACCAATCTGTGTTCTTCAAAATGTCCAAGCATATAGATTTGTAATCATGTGTGTCTATTACCACCACATTTCCTCCTTTGTCAGAAGGTTTTTAACTATCTTTGTGTTTTTCTTGAGTGTTTGTACATTTTGGTGTTAAGGCCTTGGAAAGGAAAGGGGTTTCAATAATGTCATGTGTCACAAGGTCCACGAAAAGTTGAATTCTAGGGTAATTGGAAATTTGTGGATAGAAAGTTGATTTTGGGTTCCGTGAAATGTCCGTAGAGGTTAATTCCTGGGTGGTGTCATTTTCTTCCTGTCTTTACATCGTTGTTGCTACGTCCACTTCATTTTCTATTGGTAATTGTATAAGATCTTTAAAAATTTTAAAATCTTGAGAACTGAATTGTGATCGTTCCCGTGGACTAGTATATACCTAGTCATCGGAGTCTTGTCATACATACACTTCAACCCCAAGTTTTTGGCGAATAAGTTATTGTCCTTGATGGTTTCAAACTTGTCTACCATACCCGGGGGGCAAAAAGAAAGGCCCAACTTGAGAACTTGCTCTTCTATGGTGGTGAGTTTGCAGGTAGACAAGTTGACTATGTCTAGGTTGCTGGGTCTTTGTCCTGTTTCCGAAAAAAATATTGGTTCATAGAACTCTTTCTTGGTAAAGGGGAGGCTAGTTAAATGTGTGTAAGGTGTCTTATGTAACTCTAGTCACGTCATTTGGGACTGTTCCCAGAGTGAAAAGTGAGGGACCTGAAATGTTAGAAGCTGATCCTATAACCGGGTAGGTAAAGGTGGGTCACTGACGGTGATGAGGCCGTTAGCTCTTGAGGTATGGTGTACTGGGTAAAAGGGGACGAAACTTCTGGGTTACCTGATGAAGATATCTTCCCTGTGCTTGTCTCTGGACTTTGTTCTATAGTAAAGGTCCTCTTGGGATTCTGACCTAGGTCACTATGGTCGCTCTTGTATCTTTTCTTTCCTTTGGAGGTCAGGGCTAATTGGCTAATTTCTTGTGAAATGGTGGGTACTTCGTTTGTAGGTGGTTGTATAGGAGCCAGTGGAGGTCCAGTAGTAGCCTGGGTGGAACTTCTTCCACTCGGGTTTGTATCATTTGGAGGTTTTCGAGTGGTAATGGCAGGTGATGGAAGTTCCCATTTATAGGCTCTTTTATTAATAAAGGCCCATTTATCTTGATAGAGTTTTTTGTCTTTATAAATGAAAAGGTTAGTATTGTATTTTTCAAGTTGCTTTTTCAGATAGAGAATTTTTCCTTGAAATGCTGCGTTGTCTATCAGAGAAGCATTCTGGGATTGTAGAGATTGAATATCTAAATTAATTTTAGTCATATCTTCATAATACGTAATAAGAATTCTCATCAGGGATTCCGAACAAACATTAAGTGCCATTTCCCAAGCTTCTCTGATACGTTCTTTGTTCCTCACGTTAGGGAATAGTTAAATCCTTAGTCCATATGGGTTACATTTCTCCTCAATGTATTTCTTGAGTTATTTTGCATGCCAAAATAGTGTTGACTTCCTTTCCAAGATATAACTAAATTTCAATAGTAGATTTTCCATGCGTGGTTCAATGGGTTTCTTCGATTTGAGAATGTCCATAGTTAAATCAAGGGTAGGTGAGGGTCAGACGATGAAGAGGCTGTAAATGTAATCACATCGTAGGACAAATACAGGATAAAGGAGGTGTGCAGCCCTACCAATAATTACAGATCTGCCAACCCCAAATGAAATAGGAGTAATTCAAAAGAAAACGGCAAGTGTCAATTGTGTATAATTAGCATACCTAGTATGCAAATAAATTTGCAGTGAGTGTAACACTCATGGTACATATAAAGTAATGAAAAATACAGTTCATGCTATAGCAGCCCCTACGGTTGGATCATCATAATCTTAACTAGACAATCAGTAGTCTGACTATATAATAGGATGATATCATTTGAAAATCAATATCCCAACGTGTTTCGTCAGTTGGCTTCTTCAGGGGATGAACAGAGAATGTCAGAACAGCTGTACATTAATATATGAAAATATATACATGAGTATGGACGGTTTCAGAGAATCTTTCAAAACATAATCAAGTGATTCTTACGAAAAGGACATAGTGGCACATGCATGACGTGGGTAGTCATAGTATTTTGGATACTAAAAGATTGTATATCAGTATGTGAACAAGTGCCATTGGTATCTATGTTAAAATATTATGGGGTATGTATTCCTAAATGGATTTGAAGATAAGGGTATAAATATATATCAAGTGGCCTATAAAAAGAAGGTATTGATACAAATATAATAAAAGAGTGGTTCTGGACATGGTTATTTATATGTGAGTACATTTGATTTTAAAGATATCACTTAAGCGACTGTTAGAATGGGTTCCTGTCCTTTAGAGATGCTTGAAGGAATTAACTAGCAGCTTTAGTGTCAAAGATCAAGGATAACCTGTAAAAAAAAATTAGTTAAATAAACACACACAATAAATTAATTTAACATTTTTTAAACACATTTTTTAAAATTTTTTTAATCCGAATTTTTGCCGTCGAATCTCGTATTTTTGGGGGGTCGAGTCTATCCGAATTCGAACAGCCATATTTGGTTCAAATATAAGGACAACCCGAATTCAAACACCAACACTAATAAGGGTGATTAGTCATAGGTTTCTTTATAATGAAGCCAGAAAGGGTATATATATGTGGGGTACTCAATGGGGGTTAAGGATTGCCAGTGGCATTCATTAAGAGATTATCCAGATCAAATCTATAAAATATATTTTAGAACAGCAAGCGGAATGCTATTAAGTATACAAAAAGCTAATGTTGCTAGTTCTGGGTTAATATTCATAGAGTGAAGATGAATATAAAAAGACTTACCCCTGGGAGTGTGTGAATGGTGTTGCAGAGAGGAGATGTGCTGGTCTGCAGCGTGGTGTGTAAAAATGAAAACCGCTAGAGGGATCTGTGAATGCCATCCTTGCCCTAAATGGGCAGTAAAATGGCGTGTGAATGATGCTGCTGCGCGTGCCCTGATAATAGCGTCACTGCGCGTGCGCATAAGGAGATGTTAAGACCATATCCGCCCTCTTCCTGTGCCAGCAGCTGTCACGCTAATCGAGCCGCCCTGAAAAACAGGTTAGAGGCGGCTCGACAACCCACAGCAAAGGATGTGGGTTAACGGGGGAAGGAATGCCCTGGTCATCGCCACCTATGTGGCGACTGGTACTGGAGATTCACGTCCTGGGAATTGGGACCCCACGTCCCCCGCTAGTGTGGGAGGGCAGGCCCAGGAAGGGGGTGGAGAAAAGGGCAGTTCTGGGATGGATTTCTTAACAAACGCCAATGGCAATCCTTCACCCCAATTGAATACCCCACATATATGTACCCTTTCTGGTTTCATTATAAAGAAACCTATGACTTGTCACCCTTATACCCCTCACATGTTATTTTGTGTTTCATTATAGATTGACAGGGAAGTAACTGTCACCCTAGGCGTCTATACATAACTAGCATTTCCCACTTGATCTTTGACACTAAAACTGCTAGTTCATTCCTTCAAGCATCTCTAAAGGACAGGAACCTATTCTAACAGTCGCGTAAGTGATATGTTTAACATCAGATTTACTCACATATAAATAACCATATCCTGAACCACTCTTTTATTATATTTGTATCAATACCTTCTTTTTATAGGACACTCGATATATATTTATATCCTTATCTTCAAATCTATTTGGGAATACACCCCCTATAATATTTTAACATAGATACCAATGACACTCTTGTTCACATACTGATATACAATCTCTTAGTAACCAAAATACTATGACTACCCACGTCACATATCTATAACATTGAAAACTACTACATCTTTCATTATAAGTGCATGTGCCACTATGTCCTTTTCATAAGAATCACGTGATTATGTTTTGAAAGACTCTCTAAAACCGTCCATACTCATGTATATATTTTAATATATAAATTTTGTACAGCTGCTTTGACATTCTCTGATCATCCCCTGAAGAAGCCAACTGGTAAAACGCGTCGGGGTAGAGATTTTCAAATGATATCATCTTATTATATAGTCAGACTACTGATTGTCTAGTATAGAATATGCATACTTTATATGAGCCATGATTGTTATACTCACTGTAAATTTATTTGCATACTTGTTTAGGTATGCTAAATATACACATTTGACACTGATCTGTAATTATTGGTAGGGCCACACACCTCCTCCTTTATCCTTAATATATATGCAAATTGTTCGGCCCATGTACTGTATTCCCAATATTTTTTTCCTTATAACAATACTTAAAGTGATCATGTGATTATAGCGCTCCTTTGGAATTAGCACTTATGTACAGAGACTGGAATCTGTTAAGTATATCGCTGCAATGCGGGAATAAGCAAGGCAGTGATATATTCTAAAAATCTTGCAATATTTATAACTGACCCGGAGAACTTTTTTTCTCAACAAAACTGTGTCTTAGTTTAAATAGATTTTTTTGTAGAAATCCAATTAGAATTTAAGATTTGGCAAATAATATATCGACAGCCATTTCTAATTAAAATTAGCAAAATCATTTAATTGGCAACTACTTCATTAAACAAATCATGCAATTTTTAAAGAACTGGAAAAAATACTTTAAAAGACCCCAGATAACAATGAAAGTACAGCTTTTCCCTTGCTAGAAATGACTCTGTAAGCCAGTAAAGCTATATAAAGCTATTTCGTTTAAAGTTAAAGGAGTAATTGGAAAGAAAATGTGCTAGTACAGTGTTTCAAAGCTATAACCTATATTCTTTTGAAGCTATTCAGGACCTGTCCTAGTGATAACATAAGATTTTTTTTTTATAAATCTTGCATCAAAAAGTTATAAGCAAAACCAGCAATGCCTTTACTTTTTTTCCTGGTAAAATCTATCTAAATACAGTAACCATAGAAACTGGGTAACATGACATTCCATTGAAATAATTGGAAGATATCATTATAAGCTGATATGTAAAATGCTTGGGTTAAGTAAAATGGTTACCAGTCACCTTTTTTTTTTGCAGATAAAATAATAAATAATGTATTATGTTGTTTCTACATGTACAGATCATGCCAACCAAGATGATTTCTTTGGAGGTGCAAGGGGCTCAGTTTGTAACAGATATAAGCATCCATGTCATTGCCAAGGTTTTACAGATAAGAATGGTCTAAGCCAGTACTAACTAAGCACAACAGGCAATAAAAAACAGAAAAAATTTGTTGGAGAGCCACAGAAAGCCTTAAATGCTAGGTATACTTCTCAGAAAAGGTTGAGGCAGCCTGCACATGAACAACTATCATTAAAAAGTTATCTATAGATAATTCACAGAGGTACATCACATTTACATGAATTTGGATTGACCTTTTATATATTTTTCATTAATAAAATTACAGTACACTGGCACATTTAATGACGAGCAGAGACTACGTTATGAATGCAGGATATGTGTAAGCTTTCACAGTATGGAATTGGATATAAAAGAATATAAATTAGGATACAATAAGATACAATTAGTTACAATAAAAACTGTAGTCATAGAAAGGTTAAATTTCAGTGTTAAGTATTCCCCAATATGCCTAGGGCAGGGGTCGGCAACCTGCGGCTCTTTAGATGTGAAGCTGCGGCTCTTTAATTCAGTCTGTCGGAAGCTATTCTATCTCTCAGCCTGGCTTTTCACCACACCCCTCCCCCGTGACACGGGTCCTCACTGTCTTCAGTTCATCGGAAGCTCTCGAGTGTCACGGAGGAGGGGTGTGGTGGAAAGCCAGGCTGAGGGATAGAATAGCTTCCGACAGACTGAATTAAAGAGCCGCAGCTTCACAAAAAGCCAGGCTGAGGGATAGAATAGCTTCCGACAGACTGAATTAAAGAGCCGCAGCTTCACAAAAAGCCAGGCTGAGAGATAGAATCGGTGCCTAAAGGTATCTATATTTCTACAATAAAATACAAAAGTGGAGTACTATTTATTGTTGGCAAGAAAAAATTTTGCGGCTCTTTAAAAACTTTGAAATTTTGTAAATTGTAATTTTTGGCTCTTTCGACTCAAAAGGTTGCTGACCCCTGGCCTAGGGTACTCTATGTAGGATTACATATGTTAGGTATTGCAAAGTTGTATCCAGAAGGGACCAACTTGAAACCCATATAATATACTTACATTCATATTACTTAACATTTAAAAAAATTGCAAGGGTATCCCAGTTCATTATTTCAAATAGCCTTATATGAAGTAGTAGAATAGAGTCTGTAAAAGTATTAAAGCTGGAAATGTTCTCTCCTTCTAGGAGCTGCAACCTTAAAGTGTTAAAAACTCTGTTATGTTAGACTTTACTCTGGGTATTCTTGTTAAACAATCTTGTAAAGGATTGTTATTAATAATATCATTATAACACAGTATTTATATAGCCCAAACATATGACGCAGTGCTTTACAAAGTCCATAGTCATGTCACTAACTGTCCCTCAACGAAGCTTACAATCTAATGTCCCTACCATAGTCATATGTCTTTATTACAAACCAAGGTCAATTTTTAGGGGAAACCAATTAACCTAACTGCATGTTTTTGAAATGTGGGAGGAAACTGCAGTACACGGGGAGAACCTGCAAACTCCATGTAGATAGTGTCTTGGCCAAGATTTGAACCTGGGACCTAGTGCTGTAAAGGCCTCTGACCTCTGAGCCACGTGCTGCCCGAAATGTTTCGGTAATGTATGTAAGTTATTACCGTGACTTTTTTATTTTTTAGGTGAATTTGCATAAATGGTTACTACGATTATTTACTACCAATGGCAGTCTAAGTTTTTATGTGGGCAGAAAATTAGTATAATAGGGGGAAAGAAGAGGGCTAAACAGCTAAAGCTGGGTTAGGGGGGCACTTCTAAGCTACCCTGGTCATGTTGACATGCACAAAATTCATCTGTGATCTGGAAAAAGCCAAGAAATCAACGTTAGATAAAGACAACACAAAAAATGGGTGAAATGGTTGCATTGAGATTTATCAGCTGCATTATTTAACAGAAAGAACTGTTTTACCTAAATTTACATTAAACTGCTTATAATAAATGTTAATTTGTACACATTTTCTGCTATAGGCCTCTAGGATCACAAAGGAAAGATCAGTAACAATCAAAAGTGAAGGACACAAAATAAACAATATTTTTAAATCCAGAACGCAAAATTCCTGTGCTCAGTACAAAATCCATATATAGTTTGTTTGTCCTATGTGGTGCAAATGGTTTTCGATTCTTAAAAAAAAATCTAATGAACTGTAATATGTTTAATAAGTTAGTGTACATTTTATAGACAGTTGACATTAATGGCCTTTATTTAACACAATTATTTAATACAATTAGTGGCCTCATATGGATTCATAGCCAAATGTCTCCACCGCCTACATAACAATAATTATAATGTAGATATGAACAGATTCTGCCCAAGCATACATGACTGAATATGTAGGGAATTACCACTGCTGACAAAAAGAATTTGCCATTGTTTTTAGTCATTAATTCTGTGCATATACCACCTTAATTGCTTCTGATGGCTTATTTAACATTGATGTTATAGTAGGAAAAAAATGTATTTTTTTTTTTATTATTGGGATTGAACCTGTCAACCATTTTACACTTAAGATACACATTTCTTCAGAACTGAGGACATTATATGTTTTGTATTCTTTTATGCACAGAAAATCCTCCTCTTTGTGCTTCCAACATTAGTTTAACTTTGTTCACAAGCCTGACTTCTGAGCCAAGCCTTTTCAACTGTCTCATTTGCTAAAGTAAGACACAGTAAGTTTGGTTTTTCTGCTATTACAAGTTATAGCAGGCACCTCATTGTGTAATCTTTTAGACAGGACTTCAAATTTTAGATCTTTAAAATGTCTGTTGAACCTTGCCTTTCTTTTGCAGACTGACAACACTAAACCACTTCCTTGCAATTAGCAGCAGAATTGTCATTCTGACTCCTCAAGAAGAAACATCCTTGAAAGGCATATCTTGGAGGGTCCTTGACTTCTGTATAAACATGTATTAGAATGAAATCCCCAGACCCAATGTCAGACCTTATGCTGGGGCAGTGGGGCCTTCTTGTACAGGATAATATCAAGCCTCATGTGGTAAGAGTTGGTAGGCAGTTCCTAGTTGATAAAAACATTGATGCCATTGACTAAACCCCATGCTCCCTTGACCTGAATCCAATAGAGTCACTCTGGGACATTATGTATCGTTGCAATCGACTCCACCAAGTAGCACCACAGACTGGTTAATAGCTCAATGATGCCCTGCACCATATCTGTAAAGTGATTCTCCTAAGCACCATCCACCATCAGAGGCATACCCAAGCATTGTCTGGATTGCATACATGCACAAGGGGAACCACACACATTTTATTTTTTTATTTGTGATTTTAAGTGTGATTTTTTTATCCAGCCTTCAGTGAGATAATGATTTTAGTATTTTCATTGATTATTTTATTATGACATTTTGCTCTTCATGAATTACACAATGTATATCAACAATATATTTTTAACCATGATAAATCTCTATTTCCTAATCAGTAATTAATACATAATAGAGTGTATATCCCCCCAGTAAAAGAGGTTAAAATCCCAGAGGAGCTTCTATCTCCCAATTCTGTGAAATATAATTAAGTGTCCATGTTGTTATTAAGAAGTTGAACACCACCTATATAAAAAAAATTTGAATATATGAAGAAGGTCAACACCAGACCAAGATCAACTAACAACATGTAGACAAAAATAAACAAACTGAAGACTTCCCAAACTTCAGTATACATCTATGAATGTGTCACATGATCCTTAGTGAATGAGATCCAAGGCCCCCAAAATGTTGTCAAATCGGTTCAAAGAATCTTTAAGTGAATAGGTACGTTTATCATTTACCATGATCCAATTCAATTTAATGAAAAGAGGGTGCAAGGGAATTGTATTAGCTTACCATGCTCTGGCAAGAGTAATTCTACCAGCTAGAAGAATCAATTTGACCAATTTTAACATAGGTTTAGATAATACCAATATAATGTATAAAAGAGAAAAAGAATGAGGTTCACGGCTCCGAATTCTACTTCTTTTGCCTCCCCAAATAAAATCCAGTATTCTAGTTTGTAAGAGTGAAATCTCTTTCTGTGGCAACTGGACTGGAAGGGTACAAAACAAGTATAGTAACTTGGGCAACAGGTTCATTTTGAAGGTGGCTATCCACCCTAACCAGCGCTGAAGATCCACGTGAATTTTCCTAAATAATGGTTTATACTTGGTCTGGAAAAGAAGATTATAAGATGGAGTCAGGTTAACCCCTAAATATTGCAGGGAATTATCATCCCAAATTTAATCAATCTATTTGATAGATTCCACTGTCCACTAGGAAAATTCATATTTAAAGCTTGGGATTTAGTTTTATTAATTTGTAGACCTGAAATCAAAGCAAAGTCATCTAAAAGTTTATAAAAGTTGGGGAGTGTAGTAATTATCATATTATCGGCGAATAGAGCACACTTGTGCTCCATTTGCCCACACTTTTTTCCCTGGATGTCTTGTTTGGCCCTTATCGCTTTCGCTAGAGGTTCTATTGCTAGTACAAACAAAAGAGGGGACAGGAGACAACCCTGTCTGGTACCCCTCCTAATTGTTATAGATTTTGAAAGTTATCTTCCCAGCAAAATTTTAAACTCTGGGGAATCATAAAGAGAACTCAAAAGAGAGATGGAAAATGGGCCAAATCCCACTGAAAACACTTAGTTCAGGTAAGTCCAGGAAAGGCTATGCAATGCCTTCTGGAGATCAATAGTTAAAAGCATTGCCTGTCTAGGGGGGCCACCATCCCAATTTGAGTTTACTATTAAGATGAGGTCAATCACTCGTCTTGTCTGGTCCAGGGCTTGCCTGTTTTGTATAAAGCCCCCCTGGTCTGGATGAATATAGGACCCTAAGAAGGTCCCCAATCGAACTTGCAAGATTTTAGTCATAATTTTAAGATCACAGTTAATCAAAGAAATAGGTCTGTAATTAGAGATCTCTGATGAATCTTTATCCTGTTTAGGAATTACACTAATATATGCTCTATTTGCATAACATGGAACATGTCCCTCCCTCAGGAAATTAAAATACTTGATCAAATGTGGGGCTAGAACAAACCTAAAGATTTGATAGTAAGCGTTAGAGAAGCCGTCTGGGCCCGGAAAACTGCCCATCCTTAGATGTTTATTAATGTTAGCCAGTTCTTCCAACGAGAACGGCTTCTCCAACATCTCCACGTGTTTAGGTTTCAATTTAGGGAGATTAAACTTGTGGAGAAAGGCTGATATCTCTCTTTGAGTAATCGGTTTTGATACGCTGTATATTTTCTTATAATTATAATTATAGTATAATAGTATAATTCCTCAAAGGCCTGTAGTATTTTTGCAGATTTACCATCCTTTTTTTTTTTTTTTTAGGTAAGTTATATAGCTTTGGCCTAGGATTTAACTTATTAAGAGTTTTCCCGGTTTATCACTCCAGAGAAAGAGTTTATGCCCGCCTCAACGCAAGGATTTCTCCGCCCTGGTGGTCAAAAGTAGGTTGAGTTCTGTACACGTCGCTTCTAATTGTAACTTTGAATCAGCATTAGGGTTCTTTTTATGTTGTAACTGACATCTATGGTATTCTTTAAAATTTTCCTCAATAAGTTTGTTGTAGTTTTTATATGTCTGGAACCCATCTTTATAAGTTCCCCCTAATATAGGCCTTATGACCCTCCCAGTTGTTAGCTGGTGAAGTATCATTCACTTTATTAATTTGAAAGAAATCTTATATACACATATAATCTTATATATTTACACTTCCTTTTGGAATTCTGTATCAGAAATCAAGCTTTCATTTATTCTCTATTTAAATTCCCCATTAGAGTTATAAAGACCTGACAGTTGGATTACTAAAAGATCATGATCTGACCAGGGTGTGGACAGTATTTTAGCCTTTACAGGTCCCTTGAGCCTTTAACAGGTCCCCAAAAAAATAAGAGGTCCCTTGACCCTGGACCCTGGGAAGATGCGAGCAGCAATAGCAAATTCCGGGGGTGGTGCCAGCTGGCATCACCCGCAGAATTTACTATTGCTGCTCGCATCTGCAGTAAGATGTGAAGCACAATGCAGAAGTCCTGCATTGTGCTTCACATCTCACTGCTGATGCGAGCAGCGGCGTGGCCGGGACCCGGGTGGTATTTAAAAGCAGATTACTCCCGACAGACCAGCGCCCCGGCATCACAGCGGAACCCTCTGATCGCTGCTGGAGCGCGGGACAAAGGAAAGGGGGGCTTTTAAAGTTACCCCAAGTGCGACTCGGGATTACCGCTTTTTGCATGTAAAAGCCACCCCAAGTCACACTCGGGATTACCGCTAGGGGGGTTAAAGTGTTATAGTAATGAAGGGCCTATGACCTTTTAATCAGTGCATTAACCCCCCTAGCGGTAATCCTGAGTGTGACTCGGGGTGGAAAAAACGTGCAAAAAGTGGTAACCCCGAGTCACACTCAGGGTAACTTTGGAAGCCCCCCTTACCTCTGCCCCACGCTCAAGCGGCGATCGGACGATTCCGCTGTGATGCCGGGGCGCCTGAGTAATCTGCTTTTAAATGCCGCCAGGGTCCCGGCCACGCCGCTGCGCCTAATATCAGTTAGATGTGATGCACCATGTAGGATTTCTCCATGGTGCATCACATCTAACTGCTGATGCGATCACCAATAGTAAATTCCAGGGGTGATGCCAGCGACGATTTCCGGCTGGCATTTACTGTAGCTGCTCGCATCACCCGGAGAATGTGACGCTCGCAGCCTCGGGGTGATGCAAGCAGCTGCGTTGGTGGTTTCAGTGGAGTGAGCAGGGCAGGGACATCCCCACTTCATCACCCGGCAAGATGTGACATCTTCCGGGTGATGCGGTGGAGTGATAGTTTCTGGGGGTGGGAAATTTAAAAGCAGATTACAATGTAACCTGCTTTTAATTTTTTTTTTACAGTAAAATACACGACAAAACACATAATAAAATTAAGAAAAAAAAATATTTTAGTGCACCAAGCATCATTGCCCAGTGCCCTAATTTACATTTTGCCCACTATTAGCCCTAACCTTGATCTGACCTTTTGATGGCTTATAAATCTTATTCCTGAATGTATCATTTCATCACTTTGGCTTTTTATTTTGTTTTCTGTAGGTAGGCTGGACAACAACAAGGTGCTCCACACCTGAGGTTTGCAAGAAGCAGAAAGTGGGAACCTGTGACCAAGGATGACATTTGGCTATTTTTCGGGTTGGTGATCGTGCAGGGAGTTGTGGGCAAACCCATGCAGAAGTGGTACTGTGATTGCCATTCCATTCTTTGGCACAGTCATGCCAGAACACTTTTCCCTCATCATGAAGTACCTGCACTTCGCAAACAATGAAGAATTTGATGAGACTACCCATCCTGCACCAAAACTGAAGAAAATTTGGGAAGTGTCTCAGATGATTCTACAAAATTTCCAGCAATCTTATGTGCCAGAAAGAAATGTCAGCATTGATGAAAGTCTAATGGTTTACAAGGGGAGGCTCAGCTGGGTGCAGTACATTGCGTCAAAGAGGGCACGATTTGGTGTGAAAACATATATGCTGTGCGAATCCTTATCTGGCTACATCTGGAATTTGGTACTATACTCTGGAAAAGGCACCACAGTTCAAGCCCAGATGGATTGGACAGCCATTATGGATTGGCAACATCTTCAGTGCTATCCCTCACTGAGCCATTGCTAGATCAGGGCTATTTGTGTCATAACTGACAACTTCTACTCCTCTCCAGGACTTTATGAGTTCCTTCTGCAACACAGAACAAATGCCTATGGAACCATTAGGGCTAACCGGCGCAACCTGCCATAACTGTTTGCAAAAGGGAAGCTGAAGACAGGAGAAATAGTTGCCTGGCAGAAAGGCAAAATGATAGCCCTGAGATGGCGTGACAAGAAAGATGTGTGCCTGATGAGTACTGACCATTTTTTTTTCTAAAATCTGCATTTAATTTATAAGATGATTTATCAATAATATTGCACCCTTGTTTGGAAAATTTCAGTGAGAAATTTTTAATAAAATATTTTTTTTTGATAAATTACATTGTTGTGGTCTATTATTTCATTATTTTATATAATTGTGATTTATAATTATGTATTATATTATAATTTATGATTATATTATAATAAATAAATATAATTATTATACCCGGGAGTTAATCCTAAGAATTACAGGCCCACAATATAAACAAAAATTTCTATGCAAATAAAAAATAGGATCACTTTTTGCATCAAAAAACTGACAGAATTAGAACGCTAGGGGGGCTTAAACCCCTGCACATTATGTGAGAGAACTAGTATCTTGGAGAAGGGTTCCTGGTTTGCCTCAGGTAACATCAAACTTTTTATAGTATAGGCTTACATCAGGTGCATAGAAGCCGTGGGAGTATTCAAAAATAAAAAAAACAATGAAAAAAGAAACCAAACAAAAAAGAATGAACAAATACATAACTAGACAGCACAACAGGCCACAAGAGGAAGATCCAGATCCCAGAAGAGATGGCCAGGATCTAATTCCTAGCTCTGGAAGGGGTGCAAGAAGATAACTCCATTTTTATGATAAGTATTGTAGAAATCAGAAGGGACCATTGCTAAAGCAAGCAAAATTGTTTTTATTGTATTTTGTTTAGTCTATTGTCAGTTTGGATGTGCCTTATACAAAAGTACTTACCTTGCCAAACAACAGTCTATATATTCCATACACTGAAAGTATTGCGTTTTACAACATTTTACCAGGGTTTTGCTGAAAAGGAGATACTCGGATAATTTTTGCTGTTGCATTTTCTCTTCCTGTTTATAGTATGGCACTGAATGTTATACCAGATAAATTATACAAGTATTAAAGGGTATGTAGTATAAGGTTGACATGACACTGGCAACCTGTCTGTATTAAGCCCCCTGGTGGTATTCCCAAGTGTTGCTCAGGGTAAAAAAAACATGCAAAAAACGGTGACTCCGAGCCACACTCGGGGTAGTTAAAAACAATTGAAAAAACACACTTACCTTATCCCATCGTGTCCCCCAGCGTCCTGCCCAACGGATTTCATCCTCGGGCTGCGTCCTCTTTTTCCGATCTTCAGCCGGCAAGTGCAGTGATGTTCCCTGGGGTTTCCCTGTGATGTCGGCGCAGGCGGGAGGCGCAGCGGGAAATTCAAATAATTTTGGATTGCATTCAATACAAAATAGCTGTATTGAATTCAATACAAATAAGTCTTTATATATTTTACATATAATTATATTATATATATTATACATGCTACTGTACAGTTTTATTATAGTTTTCAGTATTTTTATGCACCCTTGTTATGCCTAAATTATGCCTAAGAATTATAGGCCTACAATCTAAAAAAAATTTCCATGCAAAACAAGAATTTGACAGAATTAGAACGTCAGGGAGGTTAACGCATAAAAACTTTATATGAGAGGTGCATATCCTTTACATATATGATCACTTTTATCCTAATACCCTGTTTCCCCGATTATAAGGCACTCTCTTATATTTTTTGAAATGCCAAAATATGCCCTGGGTCTTATTTTCAGGGGATGTCTT
>NC_092858.1:98728039-98739135 GCF_032062135.1 Pyxicephalus adspersus | reverse complement strand
ATTGTCCCCTTCTGATCACTTACCCGTAATTAAGTGCAGGGATCTCCGTTAGGGCAGGGATTAGCAGCTTGCTTCCTTGTTCAGAATCGCGAGGGGGAGGGGGGGGCACGTGTGCAGGCTTTTTACTTTCAGTTTGGCTCAGGAATAGACACACACGCTGCAGCCAGCATCAAAGACACACATGCTGCAGCCAGCATAAAGGACACACACGCAGGATCAGATGGGAGCTGTCTTATAAATGGGTAAGTGTCTTATTTTAATTATTTTTTTAAAAATCAGGGGTGGCTTACTTAATGGGGATGTCCTAAAATCGGGGAAACACGGTATTACAGACCTATTATTACCTCAAAACACATCTCAAACTATTTCATGATAGAGACACTTTTATGGTCCCATTGTTGATAGGATTAACCATTCTAAACCATTTTTAGGTTCCCTTGGGGATGTCAATTTCGTCCCCATCAAAAAATTAAAAACCCATTTTACACACAAATACACCCCCAGTTGGGCATTAGTCTGCCCGACTGACAACATCCGGTTTTTCTTTGGTAAGTGAGTGTAAATCCACATCTACTCCAGATTTCCTCTCCCCTTTACCTCCTGATTTCCACAAGGGGTTTGTTAACCACCCGACCGTTAAACCCGACCTTGGTTCCGGTTTAAAAATTTTGCAAAAATCGATAAACCCGAACTTTGTCGGGTGGGTAAATCCCATCACTTACCTGGTCCCCGCTGTGATGATACAATCTGTTCCAGCGTCGATCTTAAAAAAAAAATACCTTCTCCCTGCAGCTCCTCCGGATACGTCTTCTGTCTTCAGTCTTCATCCCGCGAGTGCAGTGGCGATCACCGGGGTTTCCCGGTGACGTTGCTGCATGCGTCGGTGCAGGCGGGAGGCGGGGTGGGAAATTCAAATCGCTTTGCATTGAACTCAATACAAAAAAGCTGTATTGAGTCCACTACAAAGAAATCCTTATATAATATATATATAATGAACCTTACTACTAGAACCCTATTCGGACATATTTCTGTAAGTTACAGGTCTACAATTTAAAAAAAAAAATTTCATGAAAAACAGTGTACCGCTTTTGGTACAGAAATCTAGACATCAGTGTAACGCCCAGGAGGTTAAAGGCTGACTTGTCAACCTGAATTTAACCAAAATTACTTATTTCATACAAATTTGTTCTATCACTAGTGTTTTAAATTTAAAGGAGGTCTAGTTTTACCCTCATTAGTTTTGCAATGGACTATCTCCCCAATTTAATTCAGAGCACTCACCTAACAAATACAACCAGGTCTTGGAAGTTTCTATCACTGAATGCCAAAGGTCTTAACATACCTGAAAAAAGATACCCAACCCTGCCTATGGTTAATAGATAAAAAAACCTCAGATAGTGTTTTTTCAGGAGAACACTTTCGAAATAAGAGTGTTCAGAAATTAACCTCTAATAATTACCCAACTGCATTCCACCCAACCAGCCCTTTTTCAAAATCCAAAGGCGTTTCAATACTACTTTCTAACCAGGTTCATTTTGATTTAGAAGAACAGTTAACTGATGCTGATGGCCGTTATATTTTTTTAGGGGGCAACCTTGACCGTAGACCAGTTACTTTAGCTAATATATATAGTCCAAATGTTGGCCAAACAAGATTTTTCCAGACAATTTCGAGAATTTTACAAGGTTTTGCCAAAAGCATGCTTATTTTAGGTGGCGACTTTAATGTCCCCCTCAACCCTACTCTTGTAAAATCTATGTAAGCAATGTTAAGTTATCTTTTACTGTTTAATATATGTATTGTGTTCTATTTACACTGATTATATGTATAAAAAATGTTTTACAGCATAAATGATCTAGTCTCAGTATCCCCTGAAGAAGCCAATTTGGATGAAACGTGTCGGGAGAGACCATAATTTGCTGATTCTGTGGAATTTTCTGTATACAACCTAATATATTGACCTCACCATATATATCATTTATTACTATGCACATTAATTTATTTTAATGTTGTTAAAATAATTCGTTAAATATTATTCACTAATAAAATTCACCTTTTTAAAATTTCATTGGTAAAGTGCCTTAAGATGCCTACTTTTTCTCTATCCCCCCTCCGGGTAGTTTTCTCTGTAGTCTTATCTTCCAGGACATCCATTCAACAAAAAGAACAGAACAGTGCTTTAATAAGTCAATGAGTAGGAAAAGAAGTCCCTCTCAGACATATATTACTACTAAATTATTATAACATGGCTAAATACTTCATTCTTCTTTATTGGACTAAATCATTATATCCCCATCCTCACTAAAAATAATTACGAATAAATGCAACAAGCAAATCTTCAAAACCATCATTACGAATGGTGTATGGTAATTTAATCTCTTGCAGATTTCTGCTTCTTACTGCAGAAATGATTAAAAGAAATATTGCAGAGGAAAATGCAGCAACACAAAAATCAAATGTTAGTAGGTTGAAACCCAGTTGGTTGCTGTGTGCCACCACCCCACTGCAGATTGATGTTGTTACATGTTTTATTCACAATATGTATAAGGGAGTGAGTACCATCCAGTGAGGATATGACTTGTCTACCCTCCTATATCTCACTAACTGTTGGTGCACACTATTGGTAACCTCACTACAAGTGTACAGTAAAACAATGATTTAAATTCACTTGTTATGCTTGTAGGGAATTATTGACTTAATTTCACTTCACTTTTTTGTAGGCCATCGTTCCTCATGTGCTTCATTCTTTCTGAAATTGTAAGCACCATTATGGACTGAAAAAATGATTTTCACTAGCCAAGGGAAATTTCAAATTTTTATTAAGCTATGATATGCTTGGACAGAGTTCAAAGGAACTGTACAAGTGGCTAAAATTACTTTCAAATGGTTAAATTACTTTCAGTAGAAACACGTATTGATGTAGAAGGCTGCAAAATGTACTAGCTTAGAATATTAAAGAAATCCTGCACTGTGAGAAATGCTTAGGCTGTTATTGCCAACCATCCTCTTAAAAATGTTAGATGTCTGACTGTCTCTGACTTTTTTACTTTCTGTGTCATTGATCCAGGACAAGCATGTAGTCAGTAGGAAACAAAAGACTGAAGACAGTGGATCAGCATGACAACTGATAAGTTACAGATCAGAAATCGAGTCCTTTATGTTTCTTCGGGCTCATTGATTACACCCCAATGCAAGGACATGGCCTTGTTTTTAATTATGTTTAAGTTCTGCATTGGTGTGGTGAAAAAAATGGAACTTGATGCATTCAATTACAAATTGGGATAGGAAAAGATCCCGTTTGTTTCTTCTTTGATCAACCATGAAGCAGGCATATTGCCCCTGATTCATCAATAAAATCTGTAAAATGACAGCATAAAGGACATATTCTGCAGCATGCGATAATATAAATGAATATTGTAGTCTTTGAGGAAGGTTTGCACCAAAGATCTTTCCAGAATGGGTAGACATGTCAGTAGTGATGGTGTTCGAATTCGGGTTGTCCTTATTTTGAACCCAAATATGGCTGTTCGAATTCAGATAGACCTGACCCGAAAAACACGGGATTCGACAGAAAAAAATTAGGGAGAAAACAAATGTAAAAGATGTGTTTAAAAAAAAATAAAAATTAATTTTAAAGTAATTTATTGAATGTTTGTGTTTTCTTAACTTTTTTTTTTACTGTTTTTCCCACAATGACAATACTCCTGTCATTGCGGGATCTCCGGGCACCATTAGTGATGAATGGGGACTTGTCCCCATTCATCACCTATAGTGACCGGAGATCGTAGTGGAACTGCAGAGGTAATCTGCAGTTCAGCTCCATTGTGACGTCACGTGGGAAACTGAACTGCAGAGGTCCCCATTTATCACCTGTAGTGCCCGGAGATCATAGTGGGACTGCAGAGGTAATCTGCAGTTCAGTTTCCCATGTGACGCGATTACCTCTGCAGTTCCACTACAATGTCTGGAGAATGTCTAGAGAAACTCTATCCAAGAATACATACCAGAAGCACAGCAGGGCAACAGCGATTGCTGTTGCAGCGCTGTACTATGTGGTATTAGATAGAGAAACTCTATCCAACAACACATACAACTAGTAAAGGGCTGCAAGAGCAATCTGATTGCTCTTGCAGCCCTTAAAAGACCCTTAAAAAAACGAATTCTCTCACCATTGACTTCAATAGTGTTCCAATTCGACATTTGATCACCCCGAGAATTTCTCTTTATTCGAACGAAATGCTGTCGAATCAAATAGTGAGATATTCGACCAACACTACATGTCAGGCTCACAGCAGACCACAACAAATGAAAATCTGCCTACCGCAAGCATTGACACTGAGACACTCATGCTAATTGCATTTCTATATTGAAAAAAAATTATTACCAAACACAGTCAAGCAACTAACATTTTAAAGTGAAGACCATCAGTGGAATTCACATAACTTTCCTATAAAAAATTAACAGCAAGTAAAAGAGTTACTTGACAGAAGTCAGCTATCATATGCTTTGTAGGGGACATCACATTGCTGTACTCTGTTAGATATAGGTATATTAGGCACTTGTACCCTCAGGGTTCTATTATAAATGGTGGTTAAAGTCAATATACCTGATCTATTGCTTGATCACCCAGGTTAACTCATAATAGTCTATCTTCTACATTAAGAGCTTTAACCTCCTGGACGGTTACCCCGAGTGTGACTCAGGGTAGAAAAAAGATGCTAAAAGCGCTAACCCAGAGTGACACTCGGGGTACGTAAACCTATGGTAAGTAATAGTAAATCACTACTTACCTGATCCGCCGGTGTCCCGCGTTGTCCTTCTCTGTGATGTTCATCTTCTTTCTTCCTCCGGCCAGCTTCCTCTGCACTTTGCAGTTCCCGGTGATGTCGGTGCGTGAGGACGTTGCGGGCGGGGTGGGGAGGGAAATTCGAATGCATTTTAGTTGCATTTTAAACTATGTAACTGAGAATATATTATTAAAAAAGTATGGAAAATTGTCAAGAGAAAAAAACAAACACAAATTATTTGTATGTGGTGGTTTAGGTTTCTCATGTTCAAATCTCTCTCTTCCTGCCACAGCTCACCCCACTACTATTACTGTCAGTCAACTTAACAGCTGGGAATTTCTTTGTATTACAACAGCTGCTCCTGTGTAAAGTTAGACTTGCCTTTAATCCGCAAGTGTCATTGAATAATACAGTGTTAAAATGAATTGCTTTAATTAATTTGCTTATTCATTCATATGTAGAGTGTGACTTTTGTTCTGCATATTATATCAGTTAAAAAAAAGAACACTGGAGCACAACATATTTGTTTTCTCAGCACAATTAGAAGAGACTAGAAAAGAAAATGGATTGAGACAACTCCAATGCTGTCCAAGGTTTCTGAGGCAATGTACACACATCAGATAATTCTCACCCGATGATAGCAGACGAGAATCTGGCTTGTGTACAGCAGCTATCCGAAAGTCATTCATGGATCCATCCTGATGGATGCACGAACGACAAAGGAACGCAATGCAAGTGAAGAAGAGAGAGCACAGCGGGGTGCTGCTCACACATTTTCTCCCCCTCTTCATAGAGCAGAACGGTGCTGTATGTACAGCGCTTGTCCATGCCTCTGCCAGTCTATCAGACAAAAATGGAACGTGTGTATATAGCCTTAGAATAGGTAAAAAACCATTTCTAGTAATTTTTCACTAAAAATAATCATATTAAATCCCAATTTCTACTTAGAGTTTACAAATCCATTTAGAATTTTCAAATTATCTGATTGGATTTTATCTAACTATTTTAAAATTGACATTTGTAGTGCTTTGGTTGATGTGCATTAAAAATCTGTTATACGTCTGTTAATATGAGTTTGTGTTACAATTCTGGTCACAACCATTAGATACTCTGACAGATAAGGACAGTTTTATTTGTATTTATTTGTTAATTTTATAAAGTAATGTGGCGAGGCTTTGAGCTATAGATCTCTCTTACCCAGAGCAATTTAGCTTACTTATTGTATAACTGCTATAAGCCAGAATATTGAATGTTTCCTGAATTTGGCTGCTCCCTTCTCTAAGGCTAAAAGCCCTATTAGTATTGTTTGAAGAAAGGGAAAATAGATTTTCATGAAGTAGTCAAATTCGAGCAAGTCTAATGGCACATTGTAAGTGAATAAAATATAAATTATAGAAATAAATAAAACACCATGAATGTGAAACTAATTGATTATTTTTGTCTTCTTTCCTGCAGTTATTTAAACTAGTGACAGGTTTTCTTCAAGAAATTTGAATTCCTCAGGAAGATGGATTTACCTGAATACCCGAAGTTATCATGACTTTTAAAGTTATATAGATATGAACTAAATGCTGGTTCTATATACTTTTCAAGATTTAAATAGCAAGCTATAAAGAAAAGTATACCTGTCCTAGAATAAATATATATTTGTGGCTGCACAACATATAAAAAGTTAAACCAGTTCAGTGTCATTTATCAAAATATATATTGATAGTCTGAGTTTGCAGGTTTGCTTGGAAACCGTTTAACATAATGGTTAAATCATTTTATTTGCATGCAGGTGCTTTAATTATTTATCATTGTGCAGTTTGCAGAAACAAATTTGCATAGGGGCCACTGCCTATGGGAGTTTTCGATTAACAATAAGACAATTCTGAGATTCCTTTTATACCTAATGACTTAGGCGAAGATTTCTTTTGTCACCCTCCAGTAGTCAAAACTGGGCCCAGGAGATATGTATATTCAAAGACACAAAAGTTGTATGGCCAACACACTCACATTTATTATTTTTTTAATGCAGATGTTGAACTGTGGATTTACTTCACTAAAGATGGCTAGTTCAAGGAATAGCTATTGTTAGACCTGATGTTGAACAGGGCAGATGAATGAATAACAAATTGGTGACTTTGCTGTTAGGCACAAGCCATTCTTCAATCACTTGCTGTCTTTTAGCAGGTCACAGTCATTGGGTCACTTAGCTATCAGATGGGAGAGACCCATTAACCCATTAAACCAATTTACCGCTTGAAACCATTCTCAGTAAAGCAAGTGTAGGTTTAAGACAGGTGATATTAATCACGTCTACATGATGATAAATGAAGCCTTCTGAACCATAGGAAATGTCTAGAATATCTGTTCATGTTAACCTTGGAGTTCCAAAGAACATACCTTCACTCTCTTCAAACCAATAGTGTCAATTGGCAGCTGCAATACTGTAGGAATCACAATAATAGTAGGATATAAGGCTTCAAGTAGAAAAAAAATGGTTAAACAGAAAATGTTTGGTGCTGCATGATATATGATCTATTTTTTTTACCTATGTTATCAAATTTTGACATGTGATTTAATTCATAACATAGCAAAAAATAATGCATAAACATTACAAACATATAACCAAGCATGAGGTTTGGCTTCATTTATCTATATTTGTGTCTCTGACATCGTAAGTCTAGACCTTGTAACCAATGGCCCAGTATTTCAGGTTTTAAAAACAAACTAAAAATCAACTGCACCCATAAAATTAAAAAATATTCATTTACTAACTGATTAGTTCATTAAAAAAACTTAAAATGAACCCATAAAGTGTGTAGAGGAAGAAAACAACATATGCAGTACATCTGTACAATACATGCATGCTTCTCTATGTTTTATCACTTTATCTTTTTATATACCCCATCCTCTCCTGCAGGTAGACAAAAGTATCTTGTGAAGTGCAAGATTGGGTAATGTACCCAGAAGAAGAAAGAAGAAGGCAGAAGATGGTGGTGCCCCATCTGGACCGAGGCGAAGAAGAATTCCAGGATGGCACAGGACCTGATCGAGGAAAGCTCCAGAACAATCAAGGAATCTGCGGAATTAAAGGTAAGTGTGATTTTTTTTAATTTTGAACTTGCAACTTTGATCCAATTTCTATATTACATTCTAAATCAACCATGTAGAAAATGTCAGACTTTCATTTCTGAATTGGTGGTCTGCATTGGTGACTGTACTGAAAATATTTTGTAGTAAAAATATTAAAAACAAATTACAAAAGTTAACTGACATACAACATATGACTTGCTGCTTTTGGGTCCAGAATAATTACTCCAAGATCTGGGAAATGCATACAAAAGGAGCAGATCAGAAATCTACTATGCTTGGGTAAAGTGAAGGCTGGTAAGTTGTTTACTAGGATCAGAATTTCAAAGATATTACAGAGTTCTCATGTGGAGTGCCCCTTTCGTAAGTATTAAACATCAATTGATGTTTGCCAAGGAAAGCAATCCTTGGTGATCGGTGAATTGTAGTGCTGACATGTTAAAATGCTGACATGTTACACATGATAACACTTTCAGACAGCAGCAGTTCTAAAATGCATTCAGTTCTTTTTAGTGATGGGTAGCAACAAATTTTATATATAAAATATCTATTCTTTGAAAGGCCAATATCACAATATAATATTCCGAGAACTGTAAAGAATTATTATTAGTAGGAAGTAAAATTAAATATACACAACCATTTTTGTTTTAAATGCCCTTAATCTTATTTTTAATTTTTAGATTTTATTTTTAAATTTATATACCGAACAAGCTGTCTACCAAAAGTGACAGAGCAAGGACAAACTATAACACTGCCATGAAAGCTTACAACAGTCACGTTTTATTTCCATGAATTAAACCATTGGCAACAAAACAAACTACTGCTGAAATCCTTGAAGCACCAACATTATTACACGTGGTCCTAGACCCTTGTCACTTTTGCAGGGCAGCTTGGCCTGCATTTGCAAAAACAAATATTGAAAAAGACATGTGAAATAGTATTCATACTAAAAATCTATTTCATTTGATTACATGTTTTTTATTATTACTGTTTCAGTTTAGTTGTTATTAGTTGTTAATCAAACCAGATTTTATACATTTTAAGCTAATGCATTCTGTCTTGTTGGGACTTAAGCTGTAAATTGTTGCAGACCAACTTTATCAAAGTAGAATAGTGACCACACAAAAAAAAATATTTTAAAGCACTTAAGCAGTATGATTATATGGAGGAATATAAGGTTACTTAAGAAACACATATTTTGCTTTTTTTAGGATCAGCATGATTTTATTTTGGTAATATTGCCTTGAAAACTTTATTTTGTATTCTTTGCAAAGTGTAGACAAAAAGGATCACAAAACAAAGAAAAATACTTTTTCTGGAGGTGGGGCTGGGGAAGACTTGGGAGATACTACAAAACCATTTTACCATTGAACCCAGTACCTGACAGGATCTCGCATTACATTCCTAAGTCCTCTCCACTCTGGAGCTGTGGTAGTCATGCCCTATTGCACTATGTTCTTGGTTGGAGGTCTTCCACTTGATTGTTATAATTAGACAAATCAGGCTTGAAGGTATCCTATTTATTTATTTACACAATTGACTTGCCTCTGCCTTTGTCTACTAAAAAACTGATTGGCGGCACGTATCTCCTTGGCTAAAGCATGGCAAATGACTACTATAAATCCAGACACCCTACCCATCACACTTAGCTGGATCATAATAAAGCGCCCTACCGTTCTAATTCTGTCAGTATTTTGATGCAAAAAGCGATACATTTTTTTTCATAGATGTTTGGTGTACTAAAAGATGTACTTGTACATTTATGTGTTTTATGTGTATTTTACTGTAAAAACCATTTAAAAGCAGATTACATTGTAATCTGCTTTTAAATTTCCCGCCCGGCCACAACCCCTGAATGTACCAATGCCACGCACATCACCCGGAAGTTGTGATGCAGAGTGCAGGGCTTCTGCATCACATCTTCCAGGTAATGCGAGTAGCGATTTCTTGCCTGGCCTCACCTCCTGAATGTACCAACGCTACTCGCATCACCAGGAAGATGCACCAGAAGCCCTGCATTGTGCATCACATCTTCCTGGTGATGCGAGTAGCGGCTTGGCCGGGACCCCAGGTCGCATTTAAAAGCAGATTACATTGTAATCTTGTTTTAAATTTCCCGCCCAGCCACCCCCCCTAACGTACTGACGCTACTGCATCAGCCCGGGATCGCTCCTATCGGTGCTGGATCGCACGGCACAGGTAAGAAAGGATCACCACTAGGGGGGTTAATGATAAACTTATCTGCATGTTTATTAACACCCTTAAGAAGTTTGTTGAACATGGAATTCATAGATTGTGTATCTGGCAGCCTTATAAGATTTCACCATAGAAAGTCATTCACTTTTGTCTTTCTTTTCTCTATCCTCTTCTTATACTTTGCTTCCTCTACTGACAATATTTTCTGGGATCCCAAAAATGTTATGGGTACACCTTGTTACCCTAATATAATCTGCCTATTAAGGGGTGAAGCAGAAGCTCTAGACTTATTTTCTACCAGTTATAGAGTATGGATATTGTACTGTATATGTTATTGTTTGTATCAATAATAATAGATACCTTTTTGTCTCTGTTCTGGTTAATCCCCAGTATGAGCTACTTGTGTGATTGATGTCTGCAATGTCATTCTTAAAATTGTATTCATAAAAATGTTTTTGTTTCTTAATAAATACATTGAGATTTTAAAAAATTACTTTTTTCTTCCTTGATTAGTTTTAGTGTTACTGTTGATAAAAAGCAAACATTTTATTCTGTGTGCTATTTATAATGACATTACTATGATTCTGGTCCATGGCAATAATTTAATTTAATTATATAAAATTAACAGGAAAATACTATCCAAGGGAGGAGGAGGTGTTAATTTGGGATGATTAGGTTAAACAAATTAATTGAAGAGGAAGTAAACTAAAAACAAAAACATCACACTTACCTTCAATTCTGATCCCCCAGTGGCGCTGATCCTCCTTGCGATCCAGTGCAGCGTTGTCTTTGGATTCCCCTTGGTTTCGGCCCTGGCATCTTCTGCCTTCCTGTCACGGATAACAGAGGAGGGGAGGGAAACAGAAAGGGTTATACTCAGGACTAGGCCTCCAGTGGCTAGGGAAAAGGGAATGGTCACCCCTAACAGTCACCCTAACCTAGCCCTAACTCCTAACAGTATGAGTATCCCCTGATGGTGGGAATACTCATACACAGGAACCTAGTCCCTACTAGCCCTGTATAGCCCTAGGAATA
>NC_092858.1:98661323-98721778 GCF_032062135.1 Pyxicephalus adspersus | reverse complement strand
GATAGTGGGATTATGTTTGCTTAACCATGGTAACCCTAGCACCAACGGAGCAGGCAGACCCTCCAACACAAAGCACGAGATGGATTCTTGATGAAAATCACCCACTTTTAAATGAATGTCCTGCACCATTTGTGTAAAACATTTCTGCGTGAGAGGAGCGGAATCAATTGCAAACACCGAGATATTTTTGTCAAGTGCACTAGTAGTTAACCCATGCGTATGGACAAACTGACCATCGATTAAGTTAACCCCTGCCCCGCTGTCAATAAACACTTCAATTCCCATCGTTTTGGAGTCTAGCGCCACCTCAGCAGACAGGAGAAATCAAGTACTACCGGTAAATGACAAAAGTAAATTCTCTGATTCCCCCCACAGACCACCCAGTGAGAGATGCGGGTTAAATAGACCCCTTTTTTTTTTTGTTTTCACCTTGGCGTTGAACATAAGGACAGACATTGACAAAGTCCCTTTGTCCCTTCTTATGCCCAAAGTTCTTATTCCCAGGTCCAGAGGTAGCTCCCCCCAACTGCATTGGTTCGTCACCAGACATGACCTCAAGCGTCTCTCCACCCAACGTGTCAGAGGAGGGCGTCATCTTATAGGATTGTACGTCCTGAGATTGAGGAACTTTAGATCTCTGCCTCAGGCGTCTATCCATACGTACAGCAAGGGACATAGCCGCTTCCAATGACCCAGGTTCTCTGAACCGAATAAAATTGTCACTTCCTCCGGAAAATCTGTCTGGGAGCGCCACTTTGGGTTCAAGACAGGTCTGATTGTTGCTGTCACAACCAGCTGCCTGTGGTCTCTGTATGTGAGAGACGGCCGTGCGGAGGTCAGCTACCTCCAGAGACAACCCCTGCAGTTGTGCGATCAGTGCAGAAATAGGATCCATAGCTGCACTGACAAACAAAAAAAAAAAAATAGCAGTTTTGGGCGGTTGATAATGTCACGGATAAGATAACCTCAAACTTCAGTCACGGAAGGGACCGTGACACTTCCCTTCTGATCTTCTTGCTCCGTCATCTGATCTCGCACTGCGCAGGTGCAAGATCATGTGACATAGCTACTGTGAAGGGGGAAAAAAGTGCCGATCTCACTGAGCATGCGATAAAGACTTAAAGGGGCGGTGCTGCACCTTTCTTTTTTTTTTTAAATTTAAACCCCCTCCTACCCTTCCTTACCTAAATCTGTATAAAATATTTTTTTTGTTTCGATGTGAAGGGGATGAGGCACATGTGTTTTTAGTTTTATTTATTGTATGGAATATGAATAGTAATTGTGCAATTTAACGTATTAAAAAACATATATCTTTTACAGGTCTTTTATGATTTTATTTTAGTCCTAGACATAATCAAGAAAAAAAAAATTCTCATTCCCTTTAATGGCATTAAGGTTATTAAAAACTCTGGTTATTCTAGCTGCTGAATGTAGTACACCCTGGAAGTTGAATCACTACTCCAGCTCAAGCAAAACATGTCATTATTCTTCAGTAGATGGAAAAAAAATAGTGAAATTAAAGATAGTAAAGCTGATAACATGGCAAGGTTTCATTTCCACTGTCCTAGGATAATAGGCTTGTGATATCTATTAATGCAGCCAGATTGCCAAAGTCAGAAAGGAAATGAAACACTGAACAACAGTAGGGAAATGTAATCCTCCTAAAATTGATATTGCACATTTAATTTAAGTAAAGAAGAAGCTGTATGAATGAAACCCAGTTTAGAAAAAGTAATCTCAACAACATATGAATTAAATTTCAGAATTACCAATATCACTGGTCAAAGGGATAAGAAGATTGATCACACATATTCACACAAACTACAATTAACAGTGCTCTGACACTAGTTTTCATAAACTGTGTCTTAGGTGGTTACAATAAACCAACCTTACTCGTCTTTGTTAACATGGGGAACGCTTAAAAAAACTTTCAGGTCTTAGGGAACCCCTATAATTACCATATCTACAGCTCACAGTACATTAGCATGGTGATAAAATTGCCTCTTACAGACTTCCAGGGACCGCTTACCGATGTGGACGCGATTCAGTTCAGCTCCTCAGGGATATTGCAATATGGTTCCTTTTTATAAAATGTATCCGCTCTTCCGACGGCCAGAGGAGAACCGGGATTCCCTGAGGACCGGCTAGCTGCAGGGGCACGAGTGGGATTGGAGCTCCAGACACGCGCTGCGCGCCAAGAGGCATCCGCCATCTTGCCTGATCGGCTGCAGTGTGTTGGCACCAATACAGAACCATAGGAGTCACCAGGGACGAAGAGAACAGTAGAAATTGTCCTTGATAAAAGAGATATAGTAAAGACTGATCCTGGGAGTCTTTACTATATCTATTTTATCCCAGCTGGAGGGGTTAGTGTTTGTTACTTCCCTCCCACCCTGGGGCTCTTGCAGCCTGATTATTACCTAGATACCCCACCACAGCTACCTGATGCTACATAACTACCCCACACTCAACCCATCTGGTTGCACAAGAAATTTTGAAATTTACTAATAGGCTTCCTGCTTTGCTGAGTTGATTTCCACAGAAGAACTTCCACCATGGATAGATATATGGGAAAGCAGTCATCTAGGATAATCCGCAAAGAGCAATTCAAAACAAAGTCAAAAGGCTCACAGAAGTCTGGAGTTGCCTTGCTATCACTCTCCCCACCCTCACCTCAATTATTGCCCATGCACAATTCCCAAGACATATCCTCCTCGGATTTAGAGGCATCACTATCTTCATCGTTGCCAAATCCTACCACAGCAAAGGTAATTAAGTTTCTTACGCCATTTTTTGATTAAAAAATGTAATACTCTACAGAATACATTTGAAACAGCTCTGGCATCTATTTCCTCGAACACTGCGTACATTCTGGAATTGGAGCAGAGGGTGAGTGATCTGGAGGACCAGGCACTGGAAATGCAGGGCAAACTTACCACCCAAGCCACGCTTATTTCCTCGCTAGAAGAAAAAGTTGAAGACCTGGAAAATAAATATAGAAGCTCCAATTTATGCATCATTGGCATCCCAGAGAATTGGAAAGGACGGGATCTGTTTACATTTATAATAATGTATATGCCACTGGTGCTTAATCTCACACCACTTACCTTACAGGCTTTGGAGGGTGCAAGTCGGGTGGGCCCAAAATGACCCACACAAAATCAGAGGCCTAGGCAAGTAATTGCTAAAACTTTTTCATGCAATGGATAAAGAATAACTATTGGCAGCATATCCTAAACAAAAATATCTGAAAGTGGGTGAAAATAGGATTCTATTGTTTCAGGATTTTTCACCTTCGGTGGCTCAGAGATGCAAACAGTTTGTTCCTGCTTGTCGTCTTCTGGCAGAAAAAGGAATAAGTTTTGCCCTACTGTATCGGGTCAGGCTTAGAATCATGTGGAAAGGAGAAAACGAGTTATTTGAAGACCCACAATTTGCAATGGACTTTATCAACCAAGAACGACGCGATTCCCTAGATGTGTCAGCCGTTTCATTAACACAGTATGATTTTGTATTCCCTTTTGCTTTACTGATGGCTATTAATGGTTACTTTGGAATTTTGGAGTTCATGAATTGGACGTTTTTGATTTATTTGGTTCAAACATGTTTAAAAGTCCTTTTTTATCATTTTTCCTTAGTGTTTACCAGCACTGAGATTAACGTGAATTTTCTAATATTCAATTTGGGGAGCCGTCCTACTGCCTGGAGTAGAAGGCAGGGGTCTATATTTTTATTCATTTAAAACAGAGGAAATGGTTCAAATGTAAATGTTTTTCTTATTTGGATATAGGTTTTCAGGTGTATACTCCAAATAGAGGTAAAGGTGTACTTTTTTGATGTATAAGAACAGAATGTTAGTGTTGGAGTTGTCGACTATGTTATTGGAGTGACCCCGACTGGCTGGGATTGGGGAAATTCCTTACTAGAATGGATTGGATTGAAGGTTACTTTCTATGGACGCCGCCATGACATGACATGTCTCACACTTACTTCCATATAACTGTTAACCCTCAGACAAAGCTACGCTTAATATCTTGGAATGTGGCGGGTCTAAACAGTCTGCAGAAATGTTAGAAAGTTCTGCTACATTTAAAATGCAAAAAAAAACTGGATATATTTTTCCTACAGGAAACCCACTGGAATTTAGGTGATAGTGCCACTTTGCCTGACTCATGGATAGGGGAGATGGTAGCCATTACATATGGAACTAAGAAAAGGGAGGTAGCGATAAAGATGAAGAGAGCAGATATGTGGTGGTGGTGTTGGATGTGGCGGGTTACCCTACTGGTAACTCAAACTCATTTTATGCGTATCTAACACAAAAATTTCTTGAGGAGAATTGCCCGAACTTGATAGTGGCAGGAGATTTTAATGCCACAGTGGAGAATGTTCTAGATCGGTCTAGTACAGCCCAAAAAATACCAGGATGGCCTCAGCGGGAGTTAGGCACCTGATAACCCAGACAACCCTGGTTGATGCCTGGAGACTCCTTAATCCTGCAGAAAAAAGTTAGACATGTTATTCTAAGACTCATATGTCTTTTTGGAGGATTGATTATATGCTAATTGATGAATCCTTATTTTCAAGAGTTTTAGAGGCTTCTATAGCAGATTTTACCATATCGGACCATGCCCCGGTAGTATTGGTCTTAGAGCTTCCACTGAGTTTGAATAGGACCTTTCAATTGAAGTTCCCAACAGCTATGATAGGCTCTCCTGAATTCTCTAATTATGTGAAATGTCACTGGGCTTACAGTCTTGATGACAATCGGAGCATTGGGATACGCCCATACTGCTCTGGCATACTCTGAAAGCTGTTATGAGGGGCCATCTAATGGACTATACTGAACGTAAACATAAGGAACACCTTACTGTGTACACAGACCTGCAGAACAAGGTGACTAGGGCCTACAAAGCCTTTTTAGAAAAATGGCAGCAAAATTAAAATGGCAAGAAGCTGTGATTTGTCTCAACACCTATGTTGCCTCTAGAGTAGATATACAAACACAGATACCAAAAACATAAGTTGTATCGGTGGGGCAACCAAGTGAGCTCCCTGCTGGCAAAATAACCAAACCTCATGGGGCCAAACTTTATATTTTTAAGATTATTGACCCTAAATCTCGGGTGCTCAGAGTTCTTTGAAGGCCATACTTGAAATTTTTAAAGATTATTATAGACAAATGTATACAGCACAATCTGCTTTATTAGTTATCAGATTAGATCTGATAACTAAGGCCAGATTGTCCAAACTTGGATCCGAACATAGGGAGTCTCTTAATCAATCAATTTTATTAGATCTATGGCCAATCATAAGACTTCTGGTCCAGATGGCTACTCGGCTGAATTTTATAAATTGATCCAGAATGATGTGGCATCCCTCCTAATAGAGGTGTATAATGCCATACTCCAACAACATGCCCCCTTCCCAGATTTTGTTGGAGCGCATACAATACAGATTCCTAAAGAGGGCAGGGACCTTACTAAAGAGGGCATGGACCAGTCTCATCCTATAGACTGATATTGCTTCTAAACTGCGATTATAAAATTTTCGCTAAGTTAATGGCTAGTAGACTCCAACAATTGTTACCATCTTTGCTGACCAAGCATCAATCAGGTTTTGTGTTCGGTAAACACTAAACGGTACGAGTACGCAGTGCCATTGCGGTGACCGTAGCACCAATCAACTCTAAATCCCTGAAAACTATGTTACTTGGACTGGACGCTGAAAAGGCCTTTGACAAAATAGAGTGGCCACTTTTGAATGCAGTATTGGCTCAAAGGTCATTTGGTTATAATTTTCCTGCATTTATCCAGTATATTTATAGGTCCCTGCAAACAAGATTGTCTTCCCATGTGGAAATGAGTAGAGGTACCCACCAGGGATGCCTGCTTTCTCCACTGTTGTTTAATTTAGCCCTAGACGCATTGTTGCGGCTTCTTGAATATTCACTAGATTTTGAGCGTATACTTATAGGCACCAAGAAAGTAAAAATACAGGGCTTGCAGACACCTTGCTACTGTACATAGCTAAACCCAAGACTAGTCTCCCAGCTGTTCTGAGCCTTCTAACACAATATGGATCGATATCAGGATATTCTGTAAACTTGGACAAATCCAAGGCTTTGTATCTGTCTAACTGTGTTAGACCCAAATGGGGTCCTTTATATCCAGTTGTTTGGTGTAAGGAAAAACTGCAAAATCTGGGGGTCCAAATATCAAAGAAACCATCAAAACTTTATAGTGCTAATATTCAGCCGCTCTGGAGAATAAATAAAAGTATTATATATATGTATATATAATAATACTATACTATACTATACAATACTATATATATGTATTGTATAAATAGTCTTCCTTCACTCTTTCCTATTTGGGAAGAGTGAATTTGAATAAGATGATATTATTCCCTAAGCTCCTATATACCATTCAAATGCTACCAATTTTACTTCGTCAACAAGACTTGAAGGATCTTTACCAAATGTTTCAGTCTTTTCTTTGGGGGTGTTAACGAGCTCCGGTGAGCAAGTATCTTATTCATCAGCCCGTTAAAAATGGAGGACTGAATTTTCCAGACATGGAACTCCACAACTGGGCGGCACTAACTCCCACTAGGCATCTTAGGGATTGGCTTCATGATACCAATGACTACATGGACACATCGTTGGAGCAGCAAATGGTCCCTGCTTTTGGCCTTAAATATTTGCTGCATATGCATAGGGAGTTACTCCCAGCTGGGGTGGTGCAAAATCCACTTCTGTATTCAGGCTGGGAGGCCTGGCATAAAAAAGTCGTTGTTAATTTAACAGCCACTTCCCCCTACATCTCCCATTACCAGATAGTCCAGATCTTCCGCTGGTGCTCCAGGGTAGGTCGGAAAGGGAAAACCAGGTAGTGCGGAAACTGACAGTTAATCTTTTATTATTAGTTTGACTAAGAAGCGGCTCACATGCGGCAATAGTGTCTTTACATCCATTTATGAAAAAGTAAGTTTTTGCATATCATCAGATTCGCTCATAAGTTTCTGCAATATTGCGAAAGCTAACAGATAGAGACTGGTCTAACTAATTGGATAAAATGTTGTGAAGGTCTAATCTGGGTAAAGAGCGATCGCTGAAGTCTATGTTAGTTATAAACCAATTTTGAATTTTGAGGAGAGGCAAACGGGATTAAGTAGATGGAGTACTTACCTTCTGTCTAGGACCCCAACAGAAATCCTGACTATTGTAGAGCCTGGAGGGCTGTTACCACCTCCATGTACAGAGAGATTGAATTTAAATTTTTCCATGGACATCTCCTCATCGCTCATTCTAAATGGGACTGAGTGAGTCTCCCAAATGTTTGAAATGTGGTGCGTTAGAGGGGGATTTGTATCATATGTTCTGGAGATGTCCTCTCATTAAAAGATTCTGGAGGTTAGTAGAAACACCTGGTGACCTTTCTCCCATTGTCCCCAACGTGGGCTTTGTTTGGAGTTCTATCCCAGTAAGTTTGGAAAGCCAGGGAATGCGGCAAATTGATTACAATATTATCCATTGTAGCCAAGAAGGTGATATTACATAAGTGGATTAGCACGGAACCACCTACCCTTGGTTTATTTTTAGAAAAATTGAGATATGTTTTTCAAATGGACTTGGAGGCTTCTAATAAAGAATCAAAAGTACAATCATTTTTTGAACTATGGGAATCATATATATCTATACTACCACTGGAAACTAGAAAATGTATAATATCAACCTTTGACCAAACCTTCTGGTAAGCTTGCCGGTTTTTAGATAACACTGGGGAACAATTTTTAAGCTGATTTACACTAAAATAGGTATGATGATTCTGAAAGTGCAGTAAGTTTTGTTCTATCACGTCCGATTTTTTCCCAACCCTTATATTAATGGGATTACTTTCGCGTGGATTTGTGCGCTGCTCTACGTAGTAAATAGGCAAAAAATTTTTTTTTACTTGCACACATATTTCCTTTCTTTCAGATCATGTTTGGCTCTGCTTTTTCTCGTCGAAAGTGCCTAAACAACCCTGATTCATTTTGTTATATCTGTGGCAGTTTCACCATTCCCAGTCAAAGGGCAAACATCAGCACATATGTACAGCAAGCCTTTTTGGCATATTTCAAAGTTAAACTTGGTGATCAAGATAAGTCTTGGGCCCCTACGCCTCATACAGTGTGCAAATAGTGTGTTGAGGGTTTACGGATGTGGACAAAGGGGACATGTGATAAGATGCCATTTGGTATACCTATGGTTTGGCAAGAGCCAGGAGATCATTTCAGTTACTGTTACTTTTGTATAGTGAAAACTTCAGAAAACACCAAGAAAAATAAATGGAACATTCAGTATCATAATCTACCATCGACTAAACTCCCAGTGGCTCATTCAGATGAAATCCCAGTGTCGGTTTTCTTTACACTACCCTCTCTTGAAGAACATGATTATGGTGATAAACTAGGTGAAAACAATGATGAGTAGTTTGAAATTTAAGAGGACTCTGTTCATAAGGGATTTGATCAGCATGAGTTGAGTGATCTGGCACGTGATTTGCGACCATCGAAGAAGGCTTCAGAACTCCTAGCATCAAGACTGCGTGAGAAAAACTTACTTGAAAAAAGAACTAAAGTATCGTACTTTTGAACCAGAGAAATTGCATTTCTGCAGTACTTTAGAACTGACAGTGGCTTTGTGTATTGCCATATCATACCTGGAGGACTTAATGGAGGACTTGGGGATTCCAATTATAACTCAACTGAATGGCGACTCTACATTGATAGCTCAAAGCAGAGCATAAAGTGTGTCCTCCTTCACAATGGCAATATATTTGGGTCTGTCCCAATTGGCCATTCAGTTTCTCTTTGTGAATATGAAGAATATGCAGTCATTGAGTTGTTGCAATATCACCAACATAATTGGGTCATCTGTGTTGACCTTAAAATGGTATTCCTTCTTGGTCAGCAACGCGGATACACCAAGTATCCCTGTTATCTGTGCATGTGGGACAGCAGAGCTTGTGAAAGGCATTGGGTGGGAAGGAATTGGCCTCCAAAATCTGCCCTAAAACCAGGTGATCCAAACATTCTACATGGGCCACTTGTTGATAGAAAGAATATTATATTCCCACCTCTGCACATGAAACTGGGTCTGATGAGGCAGTTAGTTAAAGCTTTGCCAACTGAAGGAGACTGTTTCAAGTACCTAATTTTGGCATTTCCTAGCCTGTCATTTGAAAAAATAACGACCGGTGTGTTTGGTGGTCCACAGATTCGGCAGCTCATCAAAGAAGAACATTTTTTTAGGACAATGTCAGAAGTCGAAAAGAATTCTTGGTTATCATTCAAAGTTATCATGGTTATCACTCAAAGCCATTGTCAAGGACTTTCTTGGAAACAAGAAATTGGAGGGCTTCAAAATGCTTGGTTGCAATATAAGCATCAAAGTGCATTTTCTGCAAAGCCATCTTTCTAACTTCCCGGAAAATCTTTGTGCATTCACTAATAAGCAAGATGAATGATTCCACCAAGATTTGAAGGTCATGGAAGGACAAAGATGGAATGTACATAAGATGGCTGGCTATTGTTGGAGCAACCGGCAGGATTGTCCTAACACTCCAAGAAAAGCTATAGGCGTAAATGTTTACCTTAACCGCTTACCTGATTAATTTTCAAATGTTTCGCTTTTAAAAAAATTGTCATTGAGGAAAAATTAATCCCTTGTATGAACAAAAGAAATTTACATAAACAGTACATTCAAGGTTTTATTTCATCATTTTTTCTCTGTATGTAAAATGTGTATGTTTTTTGACAAAAATGGAGGGTACGGTACCCTGTATCGTAAAAACTCGATGTGATAGCAAAAAACTGGGGTCATTAGAACTTAGTAAAAAAACAAATGTAAGATCTAACTCAACAAAAAATGTGTTCCCCAGTGTAATGACCCGCCAGTTGTTCTTTAACAGAATCTGTAAAGAAACACAAGTGCATTGAAGTAAACTTTATTTAAACAATTAAATGTATACACTAACTGCTGAGCAATGTTTAGTACACAACCGTACCTTTGAATTGTTCATCCGTTTGTTTTGTATTTTGCTGTTAATTTAACCTCCCAACCGTTAAGCCCGAACTTTTCCGTGCTAAAAAAAGTTGCAATTATCGTTAACCCCGAACATTTCTCACCAGGTGGTTAAATGTAAACAAATGTTATATTGCAATCTGATTGTCATACATTGTATGACAATCGGATTACAACTGAAAGCAAATACTTATCCAGTGTCCGCAGCTCCTCCAGCAGAAATAAAAGATTTGCTATGGCTGCTGGCATCTGCAGTGAGATGTCAAGCACAATGCAGAAATCCTGCATTGTGCTGTGCATCTCTCCGGAGATGACAGCAGCAGCAGCTTCCAGCATCCAGCGTCCGTCTCTCTCTCTGTCTGTGTGAGCTGGGCAGGGAAATCCCCCCCTCACATCACCCCGGAGTCATCTTCTGGGTGATGTGATTGGTGATGTATGGGGGTGTTTCAGGGAGGGAAATTTAAAAGCAGATTACAATGTAATCTGCTTTTAAATGGTTTTTACAGTACAAAAACACCACACAACATGAAATAAAAATAAAAGTACATTTTTTTTTTACATGATTGTGCGTTTCAAACTTTTTTTTATATTCATGATATCTACTAGACCCTTGCTCGGACATATTTCTGTAACATACAGGTCTAAAATTTAAAAAAAAAAAATTTCATGAAAAACAGTGTAACGCTTTTGGTACAGAAATCTAGACATCAGTGTAACGCCCAGGTGGTTAATATGCTGTATTGATACCAATTATTTGTTAATTCCTCTGTTGAAAAAAAATAAAAATAAAAATATATTAAAAAATTGCCTCTTACATTGCTGGCATTGCAGACAGCCAAATACATCAATGGTGTCAGTGGTAAGCCCTGAGAAGCCCAATTGCTCATGCTCAAAGAACCCCCAGAAACCTCTGGACTGGAGGAACCCTAGAGCTAACTGGAAACCTGGTTGAGAAACACTGATATAAACGTTTAAAGCTGAAACAAATGCTAAAAAATTATGTCTAAATTTGTTCAAGGTGTGTGTAATTCTGGTCTAAATAATAATTTTCTTTTTTATTTTCTAGATCTGTGCATCATGCTCTATCTATTATATTTTGCCTCTGAGAGGAAATTTCTTGTAATTAAGACCTGTTGACTGTTCCTCTCTCTTTGTGCAAGGTGACTAGTCCTGTATCCAGCCCCCATCCTGTTGTGAGAGTTCCTGCTGGGTCCCTCCCATTACTGTGATCTCTGCACAGGTTTTTTTGCAGAACAATGATGTCACTGCTACTTTTACAAAGTATTATGTGGCTTTGCAAAGGCATTTGGTGTACACAACATGGTGTTAAATCCTGAGGCTATATAATAAAATGCAATTTGTGTGCCTAGAGTTTAGCTTTAGGCAAAGTGAAGTCCTCTGTGTATGCACTTTCCGCTCTTATTTACAGTAATAAAAGGGTCACTCATGAATATTATTAGTTTTTTAAGGTTGTTTTAGGTTTCAAATTCTGCATTTGCCTTAACAAATATAATAAAATAATAAATCATTATGGTTTTCAATACCTTCTAATCCTGGAAGTCCTATAGAGGGAGAAGTCAAGGCTTTGCCAGTCGAAAACAAAGCAGAAAGGATCAGGGAATATGTGGCTTTATGAACAAATATTTAATCTCCTTACCTCATTCAATATATGAAAATGATTGATGACAACCAGCGACTACCACTATCCAACAATATAGGCAAGTAAAAGCGCTTAGCAAACAGTTACCATGAAATCATTTGAAAATCACCTGCTTACATGATGAAGTCTTTCTTTTTAAAAAGGTACGATCATTCATTACCACAGAAAGGAGCAATATAATCCCATATACTAATCTCAGACTCGTCATGTTTTTGTGCAGCATATTTGTATTTTACTGCATATACATAGCTAAATCCATAAAGTAAAACAGTAAAACAGCTCTACCCATACACAACTTTTGGAATAAAACTGTTCTCTAGGGTACCTGACACCAAACCATTTGCGCTGCAACACAGATAAAGTAAAAGTAAGGCAACACTGACACCTACTGTTTGTATCTGATTATCTTTAACTTGACAAAAAAGATTTTATAAAAAAGAATTATGCACCAATTATTTTGTTACAGAATTTTTTTCAGAACAAGAGAAAGGTAAGAATCTGAAAAGATTCCAAATAAGTTCCCCATACACAGTCCCCTACAACACTGGTTACATTGTGAGGATGAGGTACTGCTTCCCAATGATGGCACTGGCTACCAGACGAAGGTCTAGCTTATGCCAAAATCGAAGGGGACAGCATGATTTTTGGCCCATTCCTTTTAAAAAGTGTGGTTTACAAAAAAAAAGTCAGAAATTGCCAAACAGAATTGAGTTACATTTTAGAACATAAAGTTCTAATTCTGATCACCCCTATTATGAGCCATTTATCACTACTAATCCTAAAACAGTTTTTAAGGTAGTTACTATTGATTAACAGATGGAATTTTCAAGCCTGTAATCCTTAATAGCACATTAACTACACTGGGGAAATAATTTTTTGTTGAGTTAGATCTTACACTAGTTTTTAACTAACTTTTAGGTGGTGATTCCAGGAATGAGCCCAGTTTTTTGCTACCACATCTAGTTTTTACGATACAGGGTACCCTCCATTTTTGTCAAAAAACAAATTTTATGTACAAATTTTACATACAAAAAAAATAATAAAATAATAACTTGAATGTACTGTTTAATTAAATTTCCTTTGTTTGTACAAAGGATTTATTGTTACTCTATGACATTTTTTTAGCAGTAAAACATTTAAAAAATAATTGGGTAAGCAGTTTTAGCTTTTCCTGGAGTGTTCAGTGTTAGGACAATCCAGCCGGATGCTCCAACAATAGTCAGCCGTCATATGTACATCTACCCTGACCATCCTTCCATGACCTTCAAATTTTGGTGGAATCATTCACCTTGCTCATCACTGACTGCACCAAGGTTTTCTGGAAACTTAGAAAGATGGCTATGCAGAAAATGCACATATTGCAACCAAGCATTTTGTAGCTATCCAAGAGTTTCTGGTACATTTCTGTGTAATTATTTGACTGTGTGTTTCCAAGAAAGTCAAATGGATTTGAAGGATAACCAAGCATTCTTTTCAACTTCTGACATTGACCTGATGAAATGTTCATCTTTGATGAGCTGCCGAATCTGTGGACCATCACACACATCAGTCTTTATTTTTTCAAATGACAGGCTAGGAAATGCCAAAATAAGGTACTTGAAACAGTCTCCTTCAGTTTGCAAAGCTTTACCGAACTGCCTCATTAGACCCAGTTTCATGTGCAGGGTCGGGAATATAATTTTCAACAAGCGGCTCACGTAGAATGTTTGGATCACCTGGTTTTAGGGCAGATCTTGGAGGCCAATTCCTTTCCACCCAATGTCTTTTACGAGCTCTGCTGTCCCACATGCACAGAAAGCAGGGATACTTGGTATATCCGCGTTGCTGACCAAGAAGGAAGCATACCATTTTAAGGTCAACACAGATGACCCAATTGTTTTAGTGATATTGCAACAACTCAATGACTCTCTTTAGGTCTGCATATTCTTCACAATGAGAAACTAGATGGCGAATGTGGACTGACCCAAATGCCATTGTGAAGGAGTACACACTTTAAGCTCTGCTTTGCGCTATCCATGAATAGTCGCCATTCAGTTGAGTTATAATTGGAATTCCCAAGTCCTCCATTAAGTCCTCCAGGTATGATATGGCAATACACAAAGCCACTGTCAGCTCTAAAGTACTGGAGAAATGCAATTTCTCTGGTTCGAAAGTACGATACCTGTTCTTTTTTTTCAAGTAAGTTTTTCTCACGCAGTCTTGATGATAGGAGTTCTGAAGCCTTCTTTGATAGTCCCAAATCACGTGCCAAATCACGTGCCAAATCACTCAACTCATGCTGATCAAATCCCTTATGAACAGAGGTCATCACCATAATCATGTTCTTCAAGAGAGGGTAGTGTAACGAAAACTGGCACTGGGATTTCATCTGAATGAGCCACTGGGCATAGAGCCAATGGTAGACTAGGATACTCTATGTTACATTTATTTTTCTTGTTATATCCTGGCCAGTCCGCACCCCTACCCCAACAACCCATCCCCCCCCCTCCCCCCCGCGGGGTCAGGATCAGCAGAAGGGTTGTCTCTCTGAACACAACCTGTGCACTCAGAACTGTGATGGTTCTGAGTGCACGGGTCTGCTTTAAAAGCATGTTGATGATGATGAACAATTAGAGGTGACAGATAAACAGAATGTGTATGGATGTTGTAAAAAGGGGGATGTAAATGTAAGTCCTCACTGCATATAACTGAGGCGCCACTCTATCTTTATATGGGCAGCTCAATAGCATGGTGAGACACACACCCCTACTTTCTGCGCTTCCGTGGCTTACAGTGCAGACGCCCTAGCACTATTAGGATGCCAATTCCTCGCCTATTTCAGACGAGGATTTGGCTCCAGTTAACCTCTTACTGCCTTAATGCCAGCACTTCATGCCCAATAGGAAACCCTAAAGTTTCCAAAGGAAGTAAACTCAAAAAAGGCCAAAACAAAAAATAAATCCACTTACCTTCAAACCCGCAGCGTAGTCCATCGGGTCCCACGTCATTCGGACATCCATCTTTTGGCTGGCACTCTAGGCACTGCCATCTTCTTCCGGGTTCTTCTTACTACGACACCCAACCATGGCGCAGGATCTAGTGATGTAGTTGGAGAAAAAAAACCTGCCTTTCTTTCCCTTTTGACCTTGAAGGACCTGAATGAGAATAAATGCGAGCGCAAAGCGCCCTGGGATACCTATGTCACGCATCCCGGGAGGCTTTGCAGTGCTATTCATTCTCGATCGCCTAGGCGATCTAGAATTAGGGGGCGGTGCTGCACACTTTTATAAAAAAAAAAAAACAAAGTTTTTTTACTTAACATAAAGGGTTGTCGACCTTTTTTTGTAAAGTGAAAAAGAGTTTAGGTACACTTTAAGGTAAGCTGCTCTATAATTGATTTTATGTACTCACCTACTCTTTAAAAGGAAATCTTTTACCTCTTACATAAATCTTTATATAATTAACTCCTAATATAATTAACTCCTTTACCCTCTGACAAGTATTGATCATTGAATGAAATTGTTTATATTTATATGTATTCTGCCACAATTAAAGGTTATCTATGGACATTGGGTTAATCCTTAACACTGCTCGAACTTGATCCCACAAGTTCAGGTACTCCTCTTTTATTATTACCTTCTATATTTACTAAATTTAGTGTTTTTTCTATATTTAGGCTTAGGATAACATATCTAATCAATTATACCATACCCCTACTGGATACTTACCCTATTTATGACCATTAATTTTTAGGATACTTTGAATATAATTTTTTCTCTCCTTGAGAACTACTTTCCACTTATGAAAATCACTACCTATAAAAGTAAGTTTCTTTATAATTTTGATAAATATACACTCCATTTTTTCTCATTATTCTGGAAGAACCACTTTCTGTATATGAAAATCACTACCTATAAAAAAAAGTTCCCTATACTTTCGAGATATATATAAATATATATATATAAATATATAAATATATATATACTCCAAACTAGGATACTTTATCTTTAGACCCTTTTAAAGTTATGACCTCATAATCAGTCAGGAAACTAACATTTTCAGAATTTAGGATTTAAAACAGCTTCATTTAATTGAAAAGGCACAAAGAGAACCCTTGATCTTTCACTATGAGGTGACAGGTCAAATTAGGGAATTAAAGTAGCACATCCAAATAGTTGAAATAAAATGTTAGATAATAATTTAATATAAACATCAAAATCCATTAAAACATTGAATACAAAAGTGGAGTTGCATGAGTTCTGTTCATATTTTACAAGTTTCAGAAAGGGATACAAAACTTACTAGCTGCAAAATCATGCAGCCATTAAGATAGCCATGGTATCCTTCTATTTGTATCCCTCTCTGGAACTTATGAGCAGGACTTATCCCACTCCACTTCAGGACTTACTCCACTTGTCCACCTCATGTGGGTTTCTCACATGCAAGTTTTGAAGGATTATTGTCACTTATACAAATGACTTTATAAACTGCTCAAAAGGTTCTATCCCAGTGATTGTGTTGGCACTGATCTTATGGTTGTGCAATAGGTGCTTGAAGGTTATAAAAGTTTCCTATTGGATTTCCCTTGAAGAAGCAGATAGTCTTGTGAAACACGTCTGGTATTTCTGAATATCAAATACACTAATATAATTTTGGAGCTTGTAATCTCCTTCATTACTTTTTATTTTTTGTCTTTTTTTTATTCAATGTTACAAATGATTGTGATGTTTAAAATTTAATGGATTTATGAATAAATGATCTGACATTTTAATTTAACTATTTGATGAAGTCAATGGTTCTCTTTTGTGTCTTTTCAGTTAAATGTCCTTAATCTTTTGGAGATGTGGGGGTATTTAATATTGTTATTTAAGGGGCCCTCTATCCGTATACCTTTTTGTAATTGCACCCTCGTTTTTTCATTTTAGTTTATCAGCATGACACCTCAAACCCTAAATCCAATAGTCTGCACACCTTTTTTTTACGAGGGTTTCTAACTCCCCCTAAAAATTTGTACAGGTTGACAATCGAATTATCCAATGATAATCTGGTTCCTTCAGTTTCTCGGCATGAATTTCTGATGGCATTTTCAATACTGGGACTGTAGTACACTGTTTGGCCACTGATGTTTTGATGACGCTGTTCTCCTGAAACAGCTGTTAGGTCTTGCTTTCTAAACTGAATACACGTTGAGATGTCCCTGCTGCCTGCTTCCTGGAACTCTGCCAGATGTCCGCGGGTGCTGCGAGAAGAAGGCTGGCCTGTGTGTGAAGGAAGGTGAGTATAACCTTCAAAAATCCCGAATTTTCAAAAATCTGGCGCACCTCAGGTCCGGAGTTTGACGGATTTTTGATTGTCAACCTGTGGTGAGTTTTGTAACATTTTTTATTTATTAATCCTAATATGTATTAATCATAAATAGGCATGCCATGTAGAGCTCATGTTAACTTAATGGTGAAACTCTTTCCACAAGGTTTCCTTAGGGTTGATTGATTTCGGGATTGTGGCAGCCATTCTTTAAGAGACAATACTTTGATTTCTCTTTTTTAAATAGTTCTGCATACCTTAGATGTATGTTTTGGATGATCTGCAGCCTGATAAAATAAACTACAATCAAGTGCTGAAGTAATCGAGTAAAGCAACATTGACAACTACCCTCTCCCCCATACCATACCATTACATTAGCTCTATCATGATTGACAAAATGCAACAAGCATCATCCTTTCATTTCTTCTACATGTTATCTTCTTATCTTAAAATTTTGACTGATTTGTCTATAACACAATATATAACATATATTTCAGCCTTCTAAACTCAGGTGATATTTTGCTTATTTTAAAAATATGTAAAGACTAAAGTTGAATTCACAGCAACATCATTATGTTTTTTTACTGCTCTACTAAGCATTTGCAGCTTACTTTTGATCCTGTAGGTGCAAAATAGACCTGATGTATTCCAGGTTTGCTGGATAACCCAGGTTTATTGATGAAATTGTATCTTCTCCAGTCCTAAGAGCTTTTTTAAATCAGGCCTTAAGTGAAAAGTCCCTTCCATTTTTCGAAAATTACTTGGATTATCCCTTATTTTTAGCCCCAGTAACAATGGTTCCAGGTTTGCTTGATCACCCAGCTTTACCAATGAATGCGTATCCTCTACAGTCTAGGAGAGCTTTAATAAATCAGGCTATTTGCATTTAAATATTTGCACCCGATGAGTCACTGGGGGGGTTCCCGGTGACGTCAGTGCGTGTGTACGTTGGCGGCAAGGCGGGGTGGGAAATTCAAAATCCATTTGTATTGCATTCAATACAAAATAACTGTATTGAATGCAATACATTGGAATGTGTGTAAACTCAGTACATTGTTTGTTGTTTTCAAACTTTATTATACTTATACTATTATATTATAGTGTAAAATAAATTTTCATGAAAAACAATGTACCGCTTTTAGACATAAAAAAACGTAAAGAAATGAACCACTAGGAAGGTTAAGCAGATAAAAGGCCTGGAGTTGATTTGAGGAGGGGGGCGGGGTGCTTGTATGTGGAAGATTTTGCTGTGAACAGACAACATGCGGTCAAAGGAGCTCTCCATGCATTTGAAACAAGCCATCCCTAAGCTGCAAAAACAGAAAAAACCTATCCAAAAAATTGCTACAATATTAGGAATGGCAAAATATACCATTTGGTACATCAGAAGAAAGAAACAAAGCACTGGTGAACTCAGCAACACCAAAAGACCTGGACGTCTATGGAAGACAACAGTGGTGGATGATTGCAGAATCATTTACATGGTGAAGAGAAACCCCTTCACAAGGCGTACTTCAAGGTGCAAGCCACTCATAATCCTCAAGAATAGAAAGGCTAAATTGGAGCTTGCTCAAAAAACATCTAAAAAAGCCTGCACAGTTCTGGAAAAACATTCTTTGGACAGATAAAACCAAGATCAACCTTTACCAGAATGAAGGCAGGAAAAAAGTATGGAAAAAGGGTGGAACAGCTCATGATTCAAACCATACCACATAATTTGTAAAACATGGCAGAGGCAGTGTGATGGCTTGGGCGTGCATGGCTGCCAGTGGCACTGGGACACTAGTGTTTATCCATGATGTGACACAGGACAGAAGCAGCCAAATGAATTCTGAGGTGTTTAGGGACATACTGCCTGCTCAAATCCAGCTAAACGCAGTCAAATTGATTGGGAAACGTTGACAATGACCCAAAACATACAGCCAAAGCAACCCCGGAGTATTTTAAGGCAAAAAAGTGGAATATTCTTGAATGGCCAAGGCAGTCACCTGATCTGAACCCAATTCAGCATGCATTTCACTTGCTGAAGACTAAATTTCAGACAGAAAGGCCCACAAACAGCAACTGAAAACCGCTGCAGTAAAAGCCTGGCAGAGCATTAAAAAGGAGGAAACCCAGCATCTGGTTATGTCCATGAGTTCAAGACTACAGGCTGTCATTGCCAGCAAAGGGTTTTCAACCAAGTATTAGAAATAAACATTTTATCTTCAGCTTTTAAATTTGTCCAATTACTTTTGAGCCCCTGAAATGAAGTGATTGTGTTAAAAAAGGCTTTAGTTCCTCACATTTTTGTTGTGAATTAAAGCTGAAAGTCTGCAGTTCAACTGCATCTGAGTTGTTTCATTTAAAATAATTGTGGTGATGTACAGAACCAAAGTTAGGAAAAAGTTGTCTCTGTACAAATATTTATGGACCTAACTGTACATCAGGGGGAGATTTGGAATTTGAGGGGAGGAGATGATGAGTTTTGTTTTATCCAGGTTGAGTTTCAAAAATCTGTCAGCCTTCCATGATGAGATGGCTAACAAGCAACATTAAATCTTGCCCAGGACTGAGGGAAACAAGACAGGGGTGAACAGATAAATTTGAGTGTCATCAGCATACAGACGGTACTGTAAAATAAAGGAACATATGAGACTACCGAGTGAGGAGGTGTACAGAGAAGAAACACTAATGGGGTTTTTATTGCTGTCACCACTGCTGGGAGACACTAATACTGCCATTGATACCAGTCATGAGGCTTTACCCTCACTTGCAGCTTCTTTTGTGCCCAAAACTAGGGTTTATTATGTAAATTCTGAGAAAAACTGCAACATTCACATGGCTTACCTACTTCTGAACCAAGCTTCTTCGCATGGCCCACTGTGGGTTCCCCTAAATTTACTGGAGTGAGGAGAAATCTAGTGCTTGGCCTTGGTTGCAATTTGAAGAAATGGTCTTTTCCAGTCTTATGAGCTTTAAAAACTCTGTTTATTTGAGTTATGATACACATCTACAAATATTTTGTATGTGTGATCAGGCTTTGCTGGATTGCCATTCTTTAAATAGAACAGGGTCCCATACCCGATCACCATCCCATTGATTGAAAAAACAAGACTCTGATTTCACCTTCAAATTTTGTGATAATTCTAAGAATTCACTTACTTTTGTCACACCCAGACATGCTATTGGATTATTTATTTATTATATACATGATCAAATACAATAATTTTTTTTTAATTTGTTTACTTCAGTTTTCTTCATATACTTTTAGGACTTGTTTGACAACCAGATGATATTTTGAGTCACATTCACAAGAAAATATAGAAAATGTCACTTTAAAGCACCACTGTATGTGTTCAATCCAACAGAACATAAATCTTATGCAACGTAGCCAGGGAACTGAATCTCTCTAAAAGTAGAGTGACATCTAAGTAAAAACTAAACATTTCAAATTGTTGTTTAGGTCAAGTAATGCCTTTGATTTTAAAAAGCCTTTCTCTTTTTTACCCTGGACGAACGACTGAAATAAGTTTTATAATTTAGAGATTCTATACTAAAATTACTATATCTATATAGCTCACGGTACACTAGCCTGATCATTAAGTTGTAGATATAATACGTTTTAAAAGACTAAAAATAGTCGAGTATTTCATAAATCTGACACCCTGCAAAAAAACATTTTAACTCTATACAATAAAACTATTTTCAGTAATATTAATCAAATGAAAATATTAATACTAGTTATCACAATAAAAAAGGCAATTAAAATTGTATGGATTCGTTTTGAGTTCAGGCACAAGGTCTGAGGATTATCTCTGAAAGAAACCTTAGTGACAAAAGCTGGCCTAGAGGATTATATATTGATGTATAAGTAAATGCTTGGGTGGGAAAATAAAAGTTCAAATTCTTTTCCCTGATATTCAAAAGGTATAGGTCACCAGCTATGAAAAACTTATGGAAATGTGTAAGAGCTCATAAAAATAGGATTCTGGCACATTTATGCACCAGCTGATATTTGTACATTGAAACCTGTCTGCCCTACTGAATTCTGTGGCCATATGTAGTAAAATTCTGAGTAAAAACATGAGAACATTAAAAGCCCGTCATCATTTTCCCATACTTTACTTATTTGCAGAGGTTTCCTTGCATAGATTATGAGGAAATATAGGCTGAAGCATTAGAACTTACACATTACAGTTCTGGTTCTTCTAAACCCCTTTGGTTCACATACTGATTCACTTGCTTTATTAATTTGTTGATCAGGAACAAGTATCCAGATCAAAAGTTAGTACTTTAACCTCCCAACCGTTAAGCCCGACCTTGATACGGGCTAAAAAAATTTGCAATTTTCGTTAACCCCGAACTTTTCTCCCTATATTAAAATCCTCACTTACCTGGTTCCGCTGTGCTCATCGTGTTCCAGCATCGTCCTCCAGCGTCGATCTCCCTCTCCAGCCTTCTCCTTCTGCCTTCTCCTATACCAGCGGGACCTGTAAGAAGCCGGCGCTGGAACGAGAACAACGCTGGATGATCAGCGGGACCAGGTAAGAAGCCTGCCGGCATCTTGTGTTCCGCCGGCCGGCATTTTGTGAAAAAAAAGCCGGCGGCTTCTCCCTGCGTGCGTGCGCGATGACGTCGGCGCGTGTGCGGGAAATTCAAATTGAAACTCATTCAAACATTTTGTATTGGATTGAATACAAACTCCTGTATCCAATCCAATACAAAATAATACAAAATAAATACAAAGTATGTAATTGGTAAATTCAAACTCTCATTTTGTATTGGATTGGATACAGGAGTTTGTATTCAATCCAATACATAATGAGAGTTTGAATTTTGTTCTCATTTTGTATTGGATTGAATACAAAGTCCTGCATCCAATCCAATACAAAATAATAGAAAATATATTTATGTGGTTTTGTCTATAGGTATGTGACGGACACTGGGGAGGTGTTTTAGAAAAATATATTACTATACAGTATACCGAATTATCGCATTTTCAGTATTGGATTGAATACAAAGTCCTGTATCCAATCCAATACAAAATAATAGAAAATATATTTATGTGGTTTTGTCTATAGGTATGTGACGGACACTGGGGAGGTGTTTTAGAAAAATATATTACTATACAGTGTACCGAATTATCGCATTTTCAGTATTTTTAATTTATTTATGTATTCTTGTTTAAGCTGAATTTTGTGTTTTTCCTTTAATTTTATTAAAAGTCATTTTTTTTTTTTTTACATGATTGTGTGTTTCAAACATTTTTTATATTCATTATATCTACCAGACCCCTATTCGGACATATTTCTCTAAGTTACAGGTCTACAATTTAAAAAAAAAATTTCATGAAAAACAGTGTAACGCTTTTGGTACAGAAATCTAGACCTCAGTGTAACGCCCAGGTGGTTAAGCATCATTTTTATGGATCTCTGAAAACATCAAAGCCAAACAAAATTAGAGAACCAGCATGCTCAAATAGAAAGTACAATGGGTGCAATATTAACAATATTATTGCACAGATTTCCATTGGAAATATCTAAAAAGCTGGTTTACTTTATATTACTATATAATATCTAAAAACAACAAAGAATTAGAAGATTATGGCAGAACGTTTATATATACATCCTATGTGAATAACAACACAGAAATCACCATTTATGTTATCATAAACAATGTGAAAGGTGAAATGTCAGGTATCTGGCTTGCATCACTGCTATGTGTTTTTAGATGAATGTTCATTCCAGTTAGAGATGTTCACTGGTCATACACTGAAAGAATTATCACATGGTCAGATGCATAACAAACCATGTGTATTTTTAGCAGACACATAGCTTGCGAACTAATAGAAATGTTGTTTACTTGTAGGCAGAGAGGATTTCTGAAATTTATGAATACAAACAGTAAACATAAGATTGCAAAAACTGGTTAGTATGAAACAAAGTTATTAACTGCCTACAATACATAAGGATTTTGCATATCAGAATATAATACAAAAATATCTGGTCATTAGCACGTTTTAAAATTAGGTGAGTAAATTACATATTAGACTGGGTCATTATTTCTTTTACAAAGACTAGGTCAAAATGGAAAAGCAGTGTGTAAAACAATGTACACCCTTACCACTTACATAGGAATAAAGGGAGTAGGCAACAGCTAAGAGCTGCTAATTAAATGCACTTGATTTATTGATCAGCTCATTGTTCATCATTAAGTCTGAATTCCTTTATATATGTTGACATTTTTGCAGTTTGCAGGCCTGAAACATTCAGGTGTGTATTAACATAGTACCAAGGTGAAGAGACATAGGAAATAATCTTAAAAAAGCAACTGTGCTGTCCTTCAAACTGGAAATAGTTATAAGGCCACAACTAAACCATCGGTAAACCATCACTCCAGATTAAGAAAGATTATTCATATACGTGGAAAAAATTCAAGACATTTGTCAGTCTTCCCAGACTGACATTTGTCAGTGGACCTTCCAGCATACTCAGGCCAAGGACAGACCATGTAAAACACACATAAATTGAGTGGCATCTTACACTCTACAGGCCTCAGTTAACATGTTAAACGTTAAGTGCATAACAGAATTAATAGAAGACTGAGCAAGTATGGCTTGTTTCAAAAGGTTGCCAAAAACAAACTTCTTCTAAGAAAAAAAAAAAATATCAGCATAGCCCCGGTTAGCAAAGTTGCATATGAATAAACCACAAGACTTTTGGAACAATGTCCTTTGGACAGAAAGGAAATGGAGTGGTTTGGACATATTGTGATGTTTGTTGAAAAGAAACATATTAGCACAAACACCTCATACCAATTGTCAAGCATGTTAGTGGAGGAGTGATGATTTGGACTTCTGTAGCCACATGACCTTGGCACTATGCAGTCGAACTGACTATGAACTCTTCTGTATACTAAAGTATTCTAGTTTCAAATGAACGGCTATTTATTCGTGGTACAAGAGTACAAGGTTGGCTGAAATTAAGACATGCAACATGAAAATGATCACAAGCATACTAGCAAATCTGTGACAGAATGGCCAAAAAGAAAAAAAAAGGTATTGCAATGACCCAGTCCACAGCTCTGATGGGATCTTGGAGAGAAATGTGAATAAACAAATCCCTGTGAACACCAAAAAAACCAAATCAATGTCCAAAGGAAAGTAGGCCAAAATTCCTCCACAATAATGAGAAAGACTGATAAAGTAATACAGAAAACAGTAACTTCAAGTTATTTCTGCTAAAGGTGGTTCTGTAAGCTAATAAATTATGAGTTGTACTTAGCTTTTTACACATGGCTACATTTTTATTAAAAAAAAAATTATATTTTTGTACCTGAGGTTAGATTAACAGATAGACCAGTTGAATTGTTATTATGCCCCAATAAGTAAAAACTTAGAACTGAAAGATGGAGTAGTTTATTTTTCTCATGACTGTGTGTGTGTAAATATATAAACCTTTATATACAAAAACATACATATTTTTTTTATACTCATACATTTTTTTTTAAAAAAACACAGCAGACTAAAATCCAATTTAAAATATTTTATTGAATACAAAGAAGTTATCACAATTTAATCTGATCTGGCAATAAAGATGTGTGTGGTTCATTGACTCAGGAACCTATTTTTACCTGCTTTTTTGGTGTCCACGAGCGGTCATATGCTTTTGTTTGCAGGTGTGGTTGTGGAGTGGTGCCATTTTTTGTGGCACATTGTGAAGATGTTAAAAGGATGGGGCTGGAGTGACAGAATGCCTTGGAATGCTACATCTAGCATTCCAAAAATCCACCACAACTGAACCACACGCAACTGCCTCTTAAAAAAGGATTTTAAACCCTCCAATTCATTTCAGTAATAACCAGGGCTTTAAATAGGCTGAGGACTGGCAGACAGTGGTGAAGTGCAGTGGCAACGTTTGAAAAACTGAATTTATTAGTATTCCTAATGTGTTTGGATATCCAAAGTTTTTTTTCATATTTGATAGAGAACGGATAACCCCTGTGAGTTCATATTTGTGGCCCCTGTGCAGTTGAGGTGTTTTTACTTTGCTTCCCCTGCCAGAAATCAAAGAGATGCAAAGAAAGATGAATTCCCTCTTAGACTGTTGTCACTGGAACAATGTGTTCATTGCTAATCTTATCTTCACTGTTTCTTTTGGTGATCGCTGTAAAATTGCCATCACTTCAACAAAACTAGAAGGGGAATCTCCTTAGCTGTGACAAAGAAGCCCTGTCATATTTTCATTAGGGCCTAACGCCTCCACAAAACTGAAAGATGTTTGGCTGTACATATTGTTTAACCCCTAAGCGCAATGTAAATGTTTCTACTTTAAAGGCAACAACATTATATTTAATGTGCATACATGTTTCGGTTGGAATATATTTTCTTACATAGCAAATATGATATTTGTATCTGACAATTTAAAAAAAATTAATTCTTGTTTTCGGAAGAAGCTTACTAGGAAGTGTAATGTAAATCTTTTAGTCTTAAAACCGTGCATGTTTCAAAATTTGGTAAAATACAGAAGTAGTAAAAGTGTATCAAGGGTTTTTAATGTGGCCATTTTAGCCATTTAGATACTGAGGCAATAAACTAGTGCAAAAGGAATAGAAAGCAAAAATGAAAGTACGGGACAGACTACAACCTGGATAGTGGCATGATCATGTAATCTACAACAGTTCACCCACAGACTCAGTTCACCCACATACAGTAAGTGGGCATTCTGCGCAGATGTAGACATATAATGCAATAGGAGCGCGTACTGGTTTGACACCGACAATAACTTACCTCCATTACTTTCATCCTCTGTCACTTGGATACAGCCAAATAGAGGTTTTAGCCATAGATAAGCTATACAAAAATTAATTATGGTGCATTAATAATTTTTCACAGCAATTATTACTCTAATGCAATAACTAGACAGGATAATGTTTTATTAAAAAAATGACAAGAGAAAATTGTATTTTGGGTAAAAAAAAAAGGAAAAGGAAAAATGAAAAGCTAATTTAAAAATCATTTTAGTGAGTGCACACTATTGTAAAAGGAACTCTAGGTTACTACTACATACTACAGAACTTAAATACATAAATGTTATACAAGACAGTATATGTGTGGGCAAAATGTAAATGTAAACATGCTTACTACAGTTTTACAGTACATGTACATTAAAGTGCTGCAACACAACAGAAACTACCTGATGAGTCAGAATGCAGTCAAGCTGCTAACTTACTATAGTGACACAAAACAGCTGATACTAATTACTAAATACAAATATACCCAGCAAAAGCCAAATGCACTTACTTTTGATTTGTTTATATATGTATATTCTCCAAATTCTGTCAGATATTGCTTTTATTGAAGCACATGAGCTTGTAAAACAAAAGTTGTGTGCTTTGCACTACACTACAATACTGTCACCAGCTTTGCAACCTTATACTTGAGGCCAGGCACATATTTTTGAAAATCTAAAATAAGTGTATTTGAATGAATTTGCATTGTTACAAATTATTGTATTGCAAGGAGAGGAAGGAGGGGTGTATATTAGGGCTTGTTTACACTATACACATTGCTCTGAAGTGTGTATAATGTGCAGTAAGCAAAGACGTTAGGCATTGCAAAAAGTGCAGTGTTTGATGGTACTGCTAATACTCTGCATTGCACTGCAATGCATTTCTGTCAGTTTCTGTGTGCCGCCCTATTTAATGTATTGAATGCAGTCAGCTTCGTAACAGACAGCAGTGCATGCCTTGTGGTATTATACAAAACTGAAATTTTCAGGCTACTTTTTCACATCCAATCATTGTCTGCTATCATCAATGTTGATGGGAAATCCCAGCACATCACACTGATTTTGAAATGATTAGAGCATTTGCTAGGTTTAGCTGTTTGTGTCCTTATTAGGTTGCTCTCACATCCTGTCAGAACAAGAAGTGACTGAATATCTCCAAGAAGACAACTTAAACCAGCTATGAATAAACTGAGTTTATTCGGTTTTCAATTTGATTACCTTGTTTAAAAAATGTAGACCATTTATGGAAAATAAATTGTTCGTACTACCACAAAGTATGGATTCTTAGTAGCCAGTTGAAATTCAATCTGATCACTTTATTTTCACTTGATCTTTATACACATTTCAAAATTCTAAGAGGACTAAAGACCCTTTGAATACTGTATGATCAACTGAATTTTTCCAACATGACCAGTCAAGGTTACTTCAATTCTACTCTTGCTATTGATCAAATTTGGTTTATCAGAGTCAGAAATAAAAACTGGAAAAAATGACACATTCTTTGAAAAGATCAAATTGACTGCTTGGTTAAATAGACAACTGACCCGTGTATGGCCAGCCCTAGCAAGGAATTAGCACTTTTTTTGACAATGTATTTGTCTGTCTGTGCCTTCCTGTCCTAATCAACACTGGAAAAGATAGACTATTATACGAGTCCTGGGTGTGCCAGCAAAACTGGAATAGTTCTTTAGACAATTTGGTGTACCAAAATATTGCTGTTTTGTGGCCTAATGCAATTTTGCCATATTTGGTATCCATTTAAGCAATATGATCTTTTTTATTTTACAAAAACATTGGTAATTATGATGATATAGAAAAAACAGATCTGGAAGTAAAAGGGTTGAAGGGTTCTCTGTCCAGGGTATAAAGCAGAAGAATATTATATCGACTTTATACCGGAGATTTAGGAAATGTTTTTTTAAAATTAAAAACAATTATAACTGCAATACCCACCGACTTTGTGGTTGACAACCGAAAACTCACCACCACAATTAGGCACCAGTTTGAGGTAAATAATGCCCAACATCCTTCAATCAACATCCCATGAGAACAAAGGGTGGTAAAGCCCCTCTGGAAGTGCATCATCAGGTCACTGGACTAACAAATAATGCTGCAAAAAATGATGCCAATTGTGGTGATATTCCCAGCAGCCACCAAGGACATAAGCAGGAGTGAAAAAGACTTCAGTTGGCAAATGTTTTCAATCCTGGACTAAATCCATTCCAGGCTTTATCTTCTCTAGTCTTGGGGAGCTTTAAATATACCTATCATGCTTGCAAGAGTACAAATTCTGTCCAATCCCAAAGAAATTGCTTAAACATAATAATTATAGCTTGAATAATAAATGAAGACACACAAAGTGAATAGAAATACTCCAACCACTCTGGATTACAGTAACCATTGTCACATTTCTATTGTGCATTCTATTTATGCAGAGCCTTTATTCAACATAATTCCCAGCTATAAAAGCTGCTTTTTCAAGTGTCCGGCTAATCCACGCGGGACACTGCACATCGAGTGAGGACTGAGGATTGAGGACCATTGACAACTCACACAGATAAGACAATAATTTTTCTACGGATTATATCCCAATTATGGACTGTATTGTACATAAATTCTACCCTAAGACCAGTGATACTATATACTATATAACTATATGTGTCAGATGAATCAGTGTCCCTCATTGGAGATGTAGGGCAGTGGTCACCAACCTTTTCAGACCGACAGACCACTAAATTTACTGGCTTCGCACCATGCATGCATGGGGAGCCAAGTGTCACTCAAAGGGGAAGAAACTTCCCCTTTAGTGATGTCATGATACCAGAACCCGCCCACTCTCCTATCACAGGTCTGGGAGTGTACCAACTTCATGTGTGGAGAAAGAGGCTAGAATAGAGAATGATTTTCTGTTTTTGTTGAATAACATTTTTGCCATTTTGGTGAAGTTTTATTTATCTACTCCCTAGTCTCTCTATTATAGCTAGGAAAGGCGTTGAATAAAGACTCTGGGTTTTGGATATTATACAGAAATGTGACAACTGTAACCCAGAGCCATGGGAGTGTTTCTTAACACTTTATGGGTGTTTTCACTTGATTGGTATATAATATATATATATATATATATATATATGTGTGTGTGTGTGTGTGTTTGGCATTTGTTAAATGTAATTGCTATTATGTTTATTATTTAACGTTTGTAAATAAAGAATTTGTACATTTTTAATCGGTGGTAATTATATGTCCATTAAAAAATTCTGAGTTTCTTTCAGAAACCAATATTTTGTTCTATCTTGGAGAGCGTTGATAATCAGGCCCAAAGTTAGATAAGGTAAAGAAAAATTGGCCAGATTTATTAAAGCTCTCCAAGATTGGAGAAGAAAGACTATCATGGGAGAACCTCGGTTATCCAGCGAACCTGGAACAGATCTAGTCCAGTGAAAACATTTGTCAAATAATAGAAAATGTTTTTAGGAAATTCATAAACCAGGCCCAGTGTGTGCACCTAATGCAGGCATTTATGTGTCTGTACACTGGGGGGATGGTATTTATAATATTTCTGTTATGGTGGGAGGTGTTATGCTTTTTTAATAAAAATCTATTGCTGTCACAAGGGGACTGAATACCTATATAAATGCAAAAGGTAGCATTAGGTCTATTAGATCCAGTGCAGGTCTCAGCGATGACTGAGCAACTTTACAGCCCATACAATCAGTGAGTTGACTAAAAGAGTATATACAAACTTGTTTATATGATGGCGAAACTGCCAACATAAATCTTACATCGTTGACAGTGAAAGTGTTAATGGAAAATTATGAATAATACCTACCAATACCTACAAACATATGTCAGTCATAGATCCTCACAACTGATGCAGTCTAGATGTGCATCTGAAAGACATAAAAAGTTAACTTGAACACATAAAAAGTTAACTTTAAACTTTATTTTTTATCAGTTACCATACAACTAAAGGATCCTTATAACAGTCCAAATCCAGTTACTGTGTTCACATGTAACTTAAATTAAACAAAACTCTCTTCACTTTCCTCTTTCATGTGTTTCTTACATGCTCCCCCTCCCAGACACTGCAGATTACAGCGGGAGGGTTTCAATAACAGGTAGATCTATCAATCCAGTATAATTGTGCACAGCAAGGTATAATCAAATGCTATTTGGTTATACAGGTTTGTAAAATCACACCCCATATATAAAAGGCAAAAAAAGTCTGCTGCTATCCAAATCATATGTATTAAAACAGAATATGATAAACACTTTGTCACTTTGCATGAATATAACTAAAGGTTTCAGAATGAAAAATAGATTGTCCCATTATGGTGTTACTGCAAATTTAAAAATGGTTCTGCATCACAAGCCCCATCAATATATTATTATTATTATAAATAACCATTTTGTCTGTAAAAAGATATGAAGACTCTCTTGTGATGCAAATTGGAACCATTAGATCACATCTAGCCACTGCAGACTACTGTGAATTTAGATTTGCCACTAAAATCCTCCACTATATGCTTATCCTAAATCTTTATTCACTATTATAGCAATTGGGGTAAATCGTTATCCTGACATCTGATTAATATGTTTCTAAAAAGCACAGTTGCTTTATTTTTTTCTGCCTTACCTAGACAGATAAAGTCAAAAAAGGATATCAGACAGTGGTATCTCAAATGCAGGATGCATCTATTACTTCTTTTTTTTTTTTGTTTTTTTCCATGTGTACAAATGATGAAAACTGCAGAAATGGGAGGTGTGTAAAGATGCAGCTATAATTTATTCCATTTGCAAGGAAATTGATACAAGGTACATGGACAACCTCATGACACTGCTTATATCTGCATTTTTGTAGTATAGAGGAACTTCCAGACCATACACACATTGAATGGCCAAATATTAAGAAATTACATGCAAATTGACAAAGTATGCCATGAGATTATTTCTAGTTTCTGCTGTAATGATTACTTTATTGAACATTTTATTTTCAACACTATTTTATGGTATATTATGACAAACTTTTTTTTTAATAACCCTATTACACGTTTTTTGTTTTGCCATGACAGCTATGAAGTATATTTTTAGACTTAGTTTAATTCTGAGTATAATACAGAAATAATTTTTAGATTGAACCAGGTGGAATAATCTGAATGCTCCTTGCTCACCTAAAGCATTCTTTATGCCAAAAGGAAACTCTGTAAAATTCTAGATGAACTTCTTCACCCAGTTTTCTAGCAACCATACAGCAGTTTGTTCAGGTTGATTCCTGCAGTGAAGAAGAGTGGATTCACCAAGTGTTGCATATGTGTAGTCAGAAGTAAAACCTCTAAAAAATGTAATCCATTGTTCACACTTTTCTATAGACAAAAAGCAAAAATAATTCCTTTCCTTAAAGCAGTGTCTTTTAGTTTCCAAATCCTACAATAACTCATCCAGCTCTGAACTGTACAGACTGTGGGATGTAAATACATAAAACTTTACCAAGGAAAGAAAGAGTAGCTGGAACAAGACCATGGAGTTCAAATTTACAATTTAGGTCTTTTTAGTGAGATTCAATTTTTTTTTCTTGTTTTTCAAACTCAACAAGAACTAGAAGGATATCTTTCCAATATTAGAGAAATTCTTAGAGAAACAAGTATCCTTTTGGAAAATGTTATCCTTTTTTTTTTGTTCTGATAGCAACTCAAAATTTTGGATAGGCCTCACTTTCATTGCTAATGACATGCTAGTAATCATATTAGTGGAGGTTAACCATACATTATAAAATTAGATTGAACAGTTACCTTTAAACCTAACAATTATGTAGTACACAGGCGTGTCTGGGCACAAATTTATAGGATTACTTAGGTTTCCACATTTCAGAGTAAATTACCTGGTACTTTCTGTTACTGTATATAAAGCTTGTGAATGGGCCAGAGGTCAAACTTAGGTTCACTATAATTCTTAGCTAACCAAAATAAACAATATACAAAAGCAAACAATGAAGTTAGGATACCATTTAATTTTACTTGATGAATAACCAGTGCCCCCAATATGATTTTTTCAGATTGTGGTAGATGTTACAGGAGTATGTCATTGCACTTTATATTTTTTGTAGGCTGCAGTAAAAGTCCTGGGCTTTGGTTCCAAGATTAGCACATCTGAGGAGTTACAACACTCCTAGGAAATCCCAACTCCTTGTAAAAGCACCTAATACTTCTGGAACTGTGAATCTTTTACTAAACTCAGGTAAATAAATAGAGTATTTGAAATAAATTGATACATTTTGGTTTGGTTTTAATATATTTCATTATTTTTAGGCTGCTTGTTGATATGTGTGTTTTATAACTGCAAATCCAAGTATACAATTGTATGCGTACATGTGTAAATTCAGATTTTGAAAAATACACCTGACAGACAAGATATCTTACCAACCAATCAACCAATCCATTTCCAATCTTCATGGCCACTGCAGGTTAGCAGGTTCCCATTCATAACAAGTCAAGCCAGAGAAGATTCTCCTGATAGTCAGGTAAAAGGATTCAGTTAATATACATTACTTGAAATTTACTTTTTTTTTTGATAAAGGAAAATGGCAAAAAGGTCCCCTAACATGCAAATACAATTAACACAATTTTATTGTGACAAAAAAGTTGTGTTAGGTTACAGACTACTCTCCTAAACTCTTTTTACAACTATACGGACCAAAGTATTTTAGTTCACAAGCATTATGAGGGAAGGGTTAAAAAGCACATAAACAAATATATGCCTACAAGGTCTTGCATAGAACGCAGTCTATTTTCATATTCAGTGCAGCATAAAATAATTATTCTCTGTGTTCTTGTATGCCTTGTACTACTGATCCCTTGGTTCCTAAGCTCTGTAAAATGTTAATTGCTTGTCTAGTCAAGTAGTGCATTGTGGTATAAACAAAATCAGAACAAGGCTTATTGATGGACATTAAAGACAAATCAAACAAATGTTGTTGCATATTAAATATAACTTACCTTGCAAATCACATTTTTCTGTTTACACCTATGAAAGGTCAACAGCTGCTCTATGCCAGTCAGACCCTCTCGTGGGTATGTTTCCAAAGAGCAGCAATATAGTAACTATTTTTAATATAATATTACTAATAATACTAATATAGTAACTGTATTCATATATATTCCAAAATTGTGACTTTCATTGTTTAGTGTGTCTATGTAATGTATTTTCTGATTAGTTTGAAAGAAAAAGCTGCAACAAATTAGGCTTATAGTAAGGACTAGTAGGGAAACGTTTTGTGGACTTACCGGTACTTTGTCACTTCAACATGTCCTGTGCAGGATATTTTGTTTCCTGCTCAGGTAAGCTGTTGTTACAACATCTACCTGGCCAATAGCACAATCAAATGAACATTAAGCCAACAATTGAAACAAGAGGATTTTGGGGCTTTTGAATACTAGAGATTCTTTGCACCTCCTCACATATCTGTTTAGTGTTTCCACAGTTGACATTATCAAAGGTTACAAACCTTTTTGGTTTTGGCATAATATTAGATTGTCAACCTGTAATCATTACTGTATATGTAAAGTATGCATTTATCATCAGAATGCTATACAGTGTATGCTGAGGGTTCCACTAGAATGGGAGGGTTAATCTGATGCTGAATTATGTGCAACTAGAGAGAACAGTACGTAAAATATTAATATTAATATACAACTTGAAAAAAACTAACATTCATTTTGAGTCCCAAGGCTACGTACACACGTCAGATGATTCTCGTCTGATAAAGGGCTGGTATTGGACGAGAATGTGTTGCGCGTGCATCGCTTATCCAGGCTCGTTCCTGGATCCGTCCTGGCGGATCCAGGATCGATCCTAATATAAGTGAAGGGGAGAAAGAGCAGTGGGGCGCTGCTCTGTTGTGTTCCCCCCTCCCCATAGAGCAGAACGACGTGCTATGTACAACGCTCATTCATGCATCATTTAGTCTTTTGTCGTTGGAAAGGTTCGTGAAGCACCCTTTCCAATGACAAATAGGGAACATGTGTGCATAGCCTAAAATTCTCACAAGTAAAAAGAACAAATAGCATTAGATACCACTAAAAAAAGACTAGCAAACAGAGTATGAGACAAAATCTTCACGTGATCTTATCGATCGATCCTATGGTGCTGGTGTAATTCTGCCTAATCTGCAAACAATAAAAATACTGACCCAGAAAAAAAAACTTTCTTTCTTGTCCATTAGCAGAAACAGGGGAAGTTATTAAACATTTGAACAGTAAAAACTTTTTCTTGGAGTCAATTGAGGGACACAGAATATCCTAAATCTTAGGAATGTGCTGGTACCTACAGGAGTAATGGACATTAGCAAACAAAAAAAGGTTAACCCAAGGTATAACCTCCCTACTACTGGCATGCCTCGTTTTTTTTAAAAAAATTTTTAGCAAAACCTTGAATGTATTTTATGGTGTGTACAAAATCTCTATTTTTGTTCTCATCCAGTATTGGACAGCAAAAGCAGTCCAACTGATGGCTGTACAACACAAAAGCAAATTCTAGCACAAAAAAAACTTATAAGCTAGTGTCAGATAGGGAAAAATGTTCCCCTGGTACAATTTAGGTAAAAAAAATTGATAACGTGCAAGCCTGACAAATCTGGGAACCAGTTTTTTATTGACAAAAAGGCACCCACAGATCTACAAAAGTTGACAGAAAAGCAGGAACCCAATCTTTGGGGGCCATAAACCTGAATGATGTGTCAGTGATAAGATGAAAAAAAGAGACTACTTTAGGAAACAAGGAAGTGTCGGTCCTTAATACCACCTTGTCTTTTTGCCAGATCAAAAAAGGTAACTTGCAAAATAAGGCCACCAGGGTCAGAGACTTTGCTTGCAGAGGTGATAGCTAGTAGGCAAACAACCTTGTGGATAAAAGGCAACTACGGAAGCACACAGAAAACCAGATTCAGGTTGCATGGAAACAAACAGGGAGAGCTAAATAGAAACCCCTCCCTATACCAGGTATTATTTCCTTCATGTTGATGTTGTGAAACAAGAGAGAAAAAGATTTCAAGGGAGGTGTAACCGTGATAAGGATCTTGGAATATTCCTGGTGTAAGGACCACTCTATAAGGTCCTGGCACTGCTGGCTGTAAAACTCTGTTAACTAAATACACTTGGAATGGACATAGCTGACAAGACTAAAACAAGCAGTTCTGGCCAGAAAAAAAAAAACAACTTGCTGCAGCAAGACTTGGTTTCTCCCTGATGATTGATGTATGCCAAAGCATTCTATGAATCCAGTATGGTTAGCACTCCAAAATACAGCACTTAAGGGACAGTCATATCAAATAATTCCCTGCATTCTCAATCTAGCAAAAGATTATTAAAAAAAAAAATCCACACCGGGCGCTAGGGGTGGATTTCTTAACTACCAAGTCAGGAACAAGTCAAGTCAGGATGTGATTTGTGAATTTTCTAGAAGGTGTGGGAGAGTGCTGCTAAAAATAGGTGAGTTGGGTTATAAAGTCCTGTATGAATGAAAAATGCTAGAAGGTCTAATATCTGGCAATAATCAGTCCCTTTCACCAGCCAGCAGGAATTAAAGTTCGATGTGATTCTTAAAGAATGTGCATATATTAAGCACAAAAAAGCAGCAATGTGGAATTGCTTGCTCCACACTGTGACGAAAAAAATGGTACTCTACCCTACCCTGACATAGCACAACCAGTGGAAAACGGAAATATCATACCTAGCAACCAAAAAATAGGTAAACTGCTAGGGATTAGCCCAACCAGCTTAATAACAAAAGAAAATGCCATCAGCCCTAAATGTGGAAAGTGTTTGGCAGGTACTTTAACCTGAGATGCGCATGTAAACCCAGTGCCTTAAGGTTACATCCTGACTGTCCCCATACACGCCAAGACCAGTCAGTCTCGTATTCAGTATTGTTTAAAAGCTAGGCTGAGAAAAAATGCAACAGATAGCAGCAACTCAAATTGGAAAAATTCCATCAACTTGTAGAGATGATCTTGATTGAAAAAGAAGGTAATAAATAAATAAAAGACATCCATTCCTCTGGGACCCCAGCAAAAAACTAAGGCATGCAGTTAGTCAGAAGTGTTATCTTTTGGCATGGCTTAATTTATTTTTTGCCACTATCCAATTAGTTAATAGACAGCACTGTAACATAAAAAATAAGATTTCCTGTGTCACTCACTGGATGAGAAATAAAACATGTTGCCTAAATTCTAACATTGGTTGCCATTTCTTATAACAGCTGCTGAATCATTTACATTATGCAACACTCTGCCACACTCACTTGTATTAGCATACACAGACAAGATATTGTCCTTTTAACTAAAGTTAAGTAAACACACATTTACTGAGCTGAGCTCTTTGGATTGCTAAAGCTACGTACACACTTCCAATTATTATCGTTGGAAAACGAACGACGAACGATCCTGCACGATATCTACGAACGATCGTATAGCACCGATCCTGCACATAGAGATAACGACACGATCGTTCGTAGATATTGTACACACAATAGATACGATCGTTTAAGCGATAGAGGAACTATGTGCAAGACAGGAAAGTGAACGAACGTTCGTTCATTAAGCATGCTCTGAGCATGGACGATCAACGAACGATCGTACACATGAACGATGTTCAACGATCGTCGTCCAATCCGATCCGCCGGTCCGGTCGTTCGTTTCCAACGACTTTCCTCGTTCGTCGGCGTCGTTGGTTACTTTTTTACGAACGATTTTTTGCCCAATCGATCGTTCGTCGTTCGTTTTGAACGATAAAAATTGGAAGTGTGTACGCACCTTTAATGTAACCAGATCAGTCTTCTAAAAGATGACTATAAAATCTAATCAACAATGGTGAACTTTTATTTCTGTATTCATATATCATTTACATGAAGTCAGAATTGAAATAAATTATTGTCCTATTGGAACACCAGATATTCATGTGCTTGTTCTAGGTTAGTGACTTAGAAGTAGCCCTTTTAATGTGGGGGAAACACTTGAAATAGTTTTCAGGTTGTCTGATAACTCCTGCTATAATTATCCTATCCCCAGCTAATAGTGTCCTAGAGTGATGATCAGTTAGAAGAATGTCTCTTACATTTCTTGTCAATGGAAAGGCTACCACCCTTACAGATAAGCAAAAAGATCATTGGTATTTGATAAACTGACCTGAGAGTCACAAACAACTTTCTTTCACATAGAAATGATTTTAAAGCATTTTTTCTTCAAAACGTGAAAAAAAAGTGTTTACAAAATGCTAGTGCAAAATCAGGTTTGTAAAGTCTATCTTTAAAAATGTTCAAGCTACAATAACATATTTCCAAGCATGTAAAAACCACTATGGCCTTTAGGTATGCTACATCTATGCATGCAGACTAGATAGCAGTCCAGTGTCCATAAATATATATTAGGCCCCTTCTAACAATGATTACCTTTTCTTAATTAGTAGTCCATGACATTTATATAACCAGATATGTGTTTATTACTTGAGATTTTCCCTCCCTGACATCCTTAAAAAAGGAACAGTGATTTTACCATTTCTTGTTTTGACACCCATCAAATGGGAAAGTAGTGAGAAGAACTATCACTAGAATAGGGACTGCTATATTGACAGTTTTACAAAAATAAAAATAATAAGTTTTGTTTGGAGTTGGGTTTGCATGGCTGAAACACTGCAATTTTAATTATGAACTAAAAGCATGACTGGGGGACTATTTACTATGTTGTGTTGCATTATCACATATGTGTTTCATTAGGCAGGCCAAAGAAAATTTAGCTGCTGACAAAAAACCCTAATGTGCAAAAATATGTACATGATCCTAAGGCACTACTATGCTGGTATGTTGCCTTAGTGTTTTGAGATGCCATTCAAATGTGTCAGTGCAATGTGTTATAAATTAATCTGCATACCGTGCATTTTTAACTACATGCTCCTCTAAAATCTACTCTAAAAAGACCTAAATCCATAAGATTAAAGGAATAAACCCCATCATAGTGAATCTAAAATCTAGAATTAGTGGATGGATAATTTTACCACCCACACAAATGATGTTATGCTGTGTGTTAAAATCATCACAGTGGAGCTTAAATGTTAACATATATTACCAAAACAAGCACATATCTGTGTGTGTGTGTGTGTGTGTGTGTGTGTGTGTGAGGACAGGCAACGGCCTGTCCTCACACACACATGTTGGAGGTAGAGTTAAAGGCCGTTGTTAATTTATACAAACAATACATTATTTGTCTATATAAAAATAATTTGTCTGGAAGCTGATGTGCATGTCAATGAGAGATTTAATCTCTGCTTTACTTATCAGAATGCAATCATGGTGGCTTCAAAAGCATTAAAAAGACAGTAGATATTGCTTTTTAGATTAAAGTGACCCTAAACTAGCTCTAAATTGACAAAGGAAAAGGAGCTCAACTGCAGTCTCCTGTAAGTCAAAAAAACAGTCTCTGTAAAGTTCCTTGAACATCCAGAAAGTTAGTGTCTTGTGTAGAGTCTAGCCCAACATAAGGGGGTATTATAATAAATGATTCCCCTGTCAATTTGGCAGCATGTTCGCTGACAATTTCTACATTTATTTCAATGCTTAATTAATAAAACAATGACCCTTCTGCCACCTAGTGACCAATCATCAAAAGTGCACACAAGTCACAATAGTAAATCCTACATTTAACAAATAATTGGATGAATTTATGTGGAATTTATAGGGGAATAATTTACAAATATACCCATAGAGTCTGCCTTTTCATACAGCTACTACATTATTTTTTGGACTTGATTTAATAAAGCTCTCCAAGGCTGAAGAAGATACACTTTCATCAGTGAGCCTGGGTGATACAGCAAACCGGGAATGGATTTCCTAAAGTCATTTTTTATTTGTTAGCAAAGGTTTTTGATCCTGGAAAAAATCTGTAAAATAGTTTTTTGCATCACCCAGGTTCACTGATAAAAGTGTATCCTCTCCAGCCTTGGAAAGCTTTAAGATGATTAACTTATTTCAAAACTAACCTAATAATTTTAGAATTTCACTGTTTCACACGTTTTTTAGCTGTAACATTTAACATATCTGAATATACTATTTTCTATTCTAGTAACATCAATGAAAATCAATGTAATAAAATGTATAATTACTTTTACCAGCCTAATATTGCTTGGGTCACTATTTTACTTTGTTTACGTAGTAAATGTTTGTAATATATAGAATATGTGACATTATTGATATATTAAGTCAATTATTGGCTGGTTAAATGGTATAGGCTTAGTTTACCATTCTTGCAATCAAAGATTTTTTGGGTCAGGTATATATGATTTTCAATGTAGATAAGGCTTACAAACTGCTGAGCTAAGTTTTACCAGCTGAGAAAAATGCAGTTCAAACTAAACCTTTCGAGTATACATAATTACACCAAGCTGATGTATACACAACTGGTAATGCTGAAATGTTAAAGCAGAACAATTTAAAGTGCACCTGTGCCTGGACTATTGACTTTAAAATTTTTACATAATTCTAACAAGCATTAAAGTAACCTTAAAAATAAATCACCCCTACCTGTCCACTTTAGCTGCTTGTACTGTAAGCTAATACATTCTCAAAGACCACAACAGAAATGCTAATAGTTAGTTTACACTGTGGTAATGCAAGTTATGTACATCGGTACATTAAGTACACTCCAATGCAGAAAACCTGGGCTACAGAAACAAAATATTGTGCTTTGTGTTTCCAAGAAAGTGTCAGGTGCCATTTTCCACATGAGAGGTGACTTGGAAGATCATTCAAAATAAATAAACTGCTTTAACACAATGAACATTCATATGTGACATAAAACATGCATTCTCTCTAGAAAAGCCCAGAAATACCTGGTGTGATTTTAAAATCGAGAACTGGCAGAGGAAATGAGCTGCGATTTCAATGCTTTAGTTAATTTAATGTTCTAAAACACCTACAGTTTAGTGTTCTCCCCAGGCCCTTTTAGCCACCTGGCTGTCAGACAACTGCTTAGGCAACATTATTACCTAATGCAAGTAATTACATTCTTTACAAACACAAAGTTACAANNNNGGGCATTTCAAAATTAGAACAAAGTATTGGGGGGTAGTAGAAATTGAGCATGATTTTAGGGAATGCTTGATACCCATGGCTCAAAAAATTGAAATAACAATTTTTTTATGTTGCCCGACCATCTGGCTATAGCTTCCCCATCACCGATCCTAAAACAAGTTATAGGGCAAACACTGTAGTTACAGAGAAAAATAGGGGCTAGAGCTTTTACCGATTGTCCAAAAAATCTAAAGACATTAATGTGCATAGTCTGGACACAGGTTTCTTTAAACATTTTTGGTGAGATTCACAAGCACTATGAGAGAAAAACTTCATACATATCTGTGTTCCTCTTTACAAACAGATTTTCAGTCTATAGCAAGAATTCATTCTGACGGCATTCCCATGCAGATTGGCTAGCACTAAGTTACCGGTTTACATTACCTTACTCCGGAAAAGAGCTCAACAAAAAAACATTTTTCAACCTCACTTTCACATTTTTTGCAGTTATCACTTAGAAGGGATCATGGTGAATTTCTTTGTAAAGGTGAATTTTTTTCTTTCCTTTTGTCCATCTTGTAGGAGTATGATGAACAAAGCTAATATATATATATATTTTTTTTTCAAGAATAATTAAGCCCACTTTAATTTTCAGACGAAGCGAGATTGCATTCATAATTGAAGCTCATTAAGTATGCTTTTGGAATGATTTGACTTTTCACAGGTAAAATTTCAATGCAGTTTTAAAAACACAATCACTTTATTTGCAAAATGAAATTGAACAGTAAGAATTTAGAAAGAAGATTCTTGATGCTGATCTTCCACATTCAGCAAAGTTTTGATATGTGAGCTGACTGAATCCTTTGCTTATACCTGTTTGGAATATCAATTTAGTATTCATACACAATAAACATTCAGTTTTTGTGACTGCTTTAAATGAGTGATCAAATAAAACCTGACTTCTGTTTTGCCACTTCAATATGGGTACTTTGTTGAGCGTAACACAAGTTTAATTGCCTACAATGACAACTGATTTTTTATAACTTAGCAGATTCAAAGAAAAGATTTAAAAGAAAAGTAGCACACACTGGCATTTATCAATAATTAGCAATTTGTGTTTGACAGAGTTCACCTGCACAACTTTGGATTGGAACCCTGATCAGATCATGTTAACAATTCTGAATACAGTGATGTAAAATAGTAATATAATAGCTTCCTTATTCTGCTTGAATAATTTTCTCCTTACCTCTTTGGCCTATTAGGTATAAACTAAGAACAGCAGTGCTGCAGCTTTTACAGAAAATTGCTTAAATTGGAAACTACTAAGAAAATTTGAAGGCTCCTGGTATAAAGCACAACAAAACTTATAATGTGTGATTTGGCTCTAATAGAAGCAGTCCTGTTCTTACGTACAAGTCAAACAATACAAGGGCCCAGAATCTAAACCCACACACTTAATCACTACTTTCCAGTCTAGAATGCACATATGTTTATCGGGTGGTTGTTCTTAACAAATTGCAAGCATTTTGTTGTCATAGTCCCTTTTAAGGCACTAGAATACTCACCCCTACCTAGATTTGCCTAGAAGCCGCAATGAATGTTCACACAATCAAATGCTAGATGAAGAAGCTCATCCAAAACCTGCTGAGTCTCTACTACATTGTTCTGCATTTAGCCTGCTCCTAATTGGCAGGCCTTAAATGAGGGGCTGATGGCAAGAACAGGGACCACAACTTCAGCTAACACAGCTATTTTAACATGGAACAGTGCGACATTAACTATTCACCGAGCTGAATGATTGTGATAATTACCAAAATATCAGCAGCACCTGTTAAAGGCTGTACTGCTTACAGAATATAATGCTCTTTCATGAAACTAGCTATATTTGTGTACACATTCAGTCTTTGTTAGCAATGCTAGACAAGTTGGGAACTTTCAAACAGGGGTCTTTTCTTATGTGAACATATACATGTATATGTGTCAACACTTGCAGCTTTCCCTTGGTATTTTGTATATGTGTAGAAAATTCACTGTAAGCTTTTGTGTACATTGGTCCACTGGTCTCAGTATACTTTTTTACCCTATTTGTGAGTTCTGTCAAGGTACACAATAACCTAAGTTGGTAACAAGCTTTGAACATTTTTTTAAGCCTAAAAGACGGCTTCATAATAAAATAAATAAATAAAACAATCTTAAAAGGGACTCTAACAGTAACCTCATGCTCCATTGTCATGAAATAATAAAAGTACTTCAAAAATACTTTCATACAATATATTCTTTTGAACATTTTTTCTCAAAAAAAGGAATTTTCCTTCACAAATTTTTATTGCTCTGGATACAGCTGTATGGCCTGTTTTGAACATCACCATATAAAGCATCATAAACTGATGAAAGTAATTGAAATATAAATAGGAAAACCATTAAATGTGTTTTAGGAGTGATGTACAACCCCATTTGTTAGGGAAATTTAGGTCATTTCGCAATTTGATTTGATGATCATTTTACATTAGGGTCTTTTAGGCATTTTACATAAAGCCTTTTACTATTACAATGGCGGGATCGCTATAGAGAGCACAGCAAGGATGTGAAACACTCTTGCTTGCATATGTCACTCCATACTAGCTGGGTAAGCAAGGCTTTGCTTTCCCTGGTGATTTACTTTCTAAAGTATTTTAGGATGCAAGGGAGAGATACAAAGTTTAACAGTTCCTTTTCTGCTATTTGTCTGATCTCATGCTAACAACATGCGTTGTCTCCTGATGTGTATAGTGTGTATACCATTATCAAATAACACTGCATTGTGATCAAAATTTAAAATAACTACTGGGCTTTGTATAACATATTGGTATGGCTACTAGGGAGCTGTGGGATAGCAAGAGCTATGAGCATGAATTCAGACAGAAGGATACACAGTAGTTTACTTTCAAGATGATGTTAGCAACTTCTTAAAATTCTCTTGTGAAATCTGACATACTAGGGAATTAAACAGTAAAACATGTACTGATTTTTGTAAAATTGTTGTCTTGATTGCCCTAAGTAAATTCCTAATGTGTTAGGAAAAGGAGGTCTAAAGACATTGGGCTCTATTTATAATTTGTCCCCCCTGAAATTCGCTGACAGATGGTCGTATCTCTTTAGGCGTATCCTTTCAGTTCCTATCAAAAAGAATGACTCGTTCTGCCATCTAGTGGCCAACCTCAAAAATGCAAAGCTCTCACAATAGGAAATACTATCCCTGTAAGCTAAAAATTCTGAACTTATCTAGAGTGAACTTACAGGGGAATAATTTATAACTAGAGCCCATGGATTTCAATTCAAAATGTCCAACATTGACTATGGTGCCCAAAGTAAAAACAATGCTTAAAAAGTATAAAAGACTGTTGGACCTGGCCCTGCCATTCTATCTCTTTTTGTTAACTGTTTAAGCATTTGTCATCAGGAATATGTGCCATACAAATTTTATTCATGCTTAATTTATTTTTGGAAATCAGAGTGGGTTTAGGAAGCACCCGTTCACCAATATGAAAGAACACCGATTACCTTTTCATGAGAATTTCTAGAATCATTTTAAATCATTTGATTTACAGTTTTACCTGATGAATGTATTTGATCACTCACATATGCAGTCCATCCTCAGGATTGTGTTTGTTGTAAGAATCACAACTCAGAATTAGTTTCTCTTGTTTTCTTTTTAATAATATACAACCATGTATGGAAATGGTGTGGTTGTTTGCAGTGGGTTTTCGTTTTATCTTTGCTTTTTTTTTTTTTTTTTTTTTTTTAATTTTATTGAAATTGTACATGAACAAGAAAACTTAATATACAGTCACAGAACAAACTGTAGAGGCTTCTAGAGCCATGACGAAACAATTTGGTAAAACGTGTTTCCCTTCCAAAAAATGTGAAGTTGTATATAAAAAAAAAAAATAATCTATACCTAGGGATGCAAAACAGTTACACAAAACCTTAAAATGCTTAAAAAGACAACTATTAAAACTACAGAAGACTCATATAGTGTTTACACTTATGTACATCATTATTTACTTGACAAACTGAGATTCTTCAGGAAAAATGGAAAACTTTAGCCTCAACAGGCTGTTCTAAAACACGTAGCACTTTGGTCAACTGAGCTGCATACAAAGCCAGGGGTAATAAGTGGTCCAAAGTGAAATTGGTAAGGGCTCAACTTGCTGGGGAGAGCCATGAAACAAATCACACCTTTAATTACATTCCCATCTATTTAATAGTGTTGAAAAAGGGTTTAGACCAGCGCTCACACAACCCTAAGTTCTCTATCAAAGAACTCAACTTTTATTGGATCTTTAGTATTTATTTTGAAGAGATAAAAGTTTTCCCTTTATTTTTCTGGAGAATCTCTTTAATAAAGACTTATTTTAGAAGCACATAGGCTGCCATTGCTGACCGTCTGAAAGTGTCAGAATAATATTACTCTAGCTTCAGTACTAATCAAGTTCCCACTTTAAACATTCATTGTCAGATTAGCACCAACCTAATTTACTGAATCATTTAGTCAGGGAGTCAAAGAGCACTGATGCCATGGACAGCTAAGTGAACAGGAAGGTCGGCAATGGTGGCACACATATATCTCTCTCAAGACAGGTGTCCATTAAGAGACAACTAGTGAAACTACAAATTCTGCACAAACAATTATCGTCCCTAATAACAAAAACCTAACCCTTCTTAATATTACCTAAAAGTTAATAAAAACACTGGTATCCCCCAATTACTTAATGAAGGGTGTATTCACCCAAACTAAAACATTGTTAAAACCAAAAATGTTATCACAATCTAAAATGTGTGTAAACATAAAGTTAAGCAGAAAACTTACATCTGGGGGTTGGTTTTCATCTAAAATGAACCTCTACTTGAATTTACATAACTGTACCAACGTTTGCTTGGTGGACACCAATAAAACAAACTAAAAAAATATATTTACAGTATAGCAAACAAACACAAGGCCCAGTAAAAAGAAAGCATTGGTTACTGAAGCCTGTGTGCTTGTCGGTATGTTTATCTATAATTGTAGGTGTTTTAATGATTAAAATGTGTAGTTTTAGCCTCTACTATTTCCACTGCTGCCCATAAGAATCCTGATAAAACTCCTGGTTGTCATTACTGTAACCATAGTTACCAGTATAATCACCGCCTTGTTGCAGTGGCTGCTGGGCTATAGGCTGGCTTCCCCAATTCTGATTGTTGGTCTGGCGCCGTTTGGAGTCTGGCTGACTGTACCCGTCTGCCTTTCTTTTTCCACCAACATTCCCACCTCTACTTCCACGGTTACCACGCGAGTTCCGACCTCGTTGTGACTGTTGAGAAGGCCCACCACGTCCACCTCTGGATCCTCTAGGAGGGCCCATGGGAGAACCCCTTTGTAAAAAATTGGAGCGCCCTCCACGTTGGGGGGGAGCTGCTCTACCTCTAGGTGGTGGAGGTGCACCTCTACCACCTCTTCCGCCTCTCCCTCGCATAGGATATGCATCATCATAACCATAGTATGGGTCATCGTATCCACCGCGGTAGTCATGGTAATCGAATGTATAATAATCATCATAGTAATCTTCATAGCCATAGTAATCTTGGGGATAGGCATAGCCACCTCTGCCTCCACGGCCCCTGCCTCTGCCTGGAGGAGGCATACGAGGAGGGGGATAATAGTAAAAATCATCATACCTATGAATATAAACCAAGTATAAGCACAAGCAATCATTATAGTATAATCAAACAAAAGACAAAAGCAGTGGATTAAAAAAGAAAAAAAACTATAGTATGGTTTTACATCAGCATCAGCAATAGCTAAACCAAAAAAAAAACCATTTAAAAAGTATTCTTTCTTTTTTTTTAAGATCTATGTTTAATATCAACTTTTTGTAAACAATCATAATAATGTTTGAATGTTTTTAATATTGTTTCTGCCTATAGCCTGTTGTCCTTAAAAGGGGGACATACTTGTACATTATACAGTCATGGGAAAAAAAAAGCACATCCTATTTCAATTATAAATTTTTACGTATCAGGACACAATTACAAAAATCACCTGGGCCTTGGTTGGTGTTCAAACTATGTAAACACAACCTTTAGATGAACAACAACAGGACATATTACACCAGTCACTATTTATTTACTAGAGACTAAGCAAAAATTCAGATGCAGTGTGTGAAAAATAGGGTACACCCGTTTCCATAGGTAATAGGCGGGTAAAAAGCAGCCAGGTGCTGCTAATAAAATGCATTTGATTCACTTACTATTGTCAATTGCAAGTTTAGGGAGTGGCTGTGAGACTTGGATCTAGGATATTCTACAATTATTGCTTTTTTATCCACCCCCCTCCTTTTCTTTATCTCCTGTTGTTGTTTATGTAATTTGTCAGTTTTTTACTTTAGTTGTGGTGTGTTCTGTGGTTACTGTATTTATGCTTGTTTCCAGCACTATCATATGGGATCTCGCTACTTATTCTGGATTCCACATGCTTTGAAAGTTGCACTTGCTACCAATGGACATAGACATATACTTCAACTGGATCTTTGTTTTTACTACTTGTCCTGCTCTGTGTATATTGATCCCATACCTGTTTTGATATGTGTGTTTGTTTTTTGTTGTTCTTGTTTAAAATTTTCAATAAAAATTCAGTTTAAAAAAATGCACTTGATTTACGGCTCATCAGAAAAGTGTGACATCTCTGCAAAAGTTTGGCAGTTTGCTTGTCTGAAGCATTCGGGTGCTAATGGGCCTCAATGAACATGCTAAATATTAAGGTCATAAGATAATTAGAAAAAAAACAATTATGGCATGTTTGGAAATGTTGCTAGGAGAAAGGAACTTCTCTATAATAAGAACTGGACAGCATAGCTTAGCTTTGCAAAGTTGCATCTGAACAAGACTTTCAAGGACTTTGAATAGATAAAAGCAGGACAGGACCAAAGCAGAGACAAAAACCAAACACAGCATATCAGCACAAACTCCTCATACCAACAGTTAAGCAAGGTGGTGGAGGTGTGTTTATCTGAGCTTGTTTCAGAGCCACAGGACCTGGACACCCTGCAGTCATTAAGTCAACCATGAACTCCTCTACCAAAGTATTCTAGAGTGAATTGTGAGGTCATCTGTGCAACAGCTAAATCCCGGTTGAAATTGGGTCATGCAACAGCACAATGATCTCAAGCACACCAGCAAATCTACAACAGAATAGCTGAAACAGGAATGGAATTAAGATGTTGCAATGACCCAGTCAAAGTCCAAACCTCAACCTGATTACAATGCTGTGGCATTAGGCAAGCTGTGTAAATATGAATGAAACATCAATGAATTAAAGCAATGTTGTAAAGAAAAGTGGGCCACAGTTCCTCCACAACAACTTGAGATTGAAAGTCATAAAAAAAAATATTCAAGCAATTGCTGCTAAAGGTGGTTCTACAAGCTATTGAATTGTGAGGTATACCTCAATTTTTCCACATGGCTTCACTTTTTGGCTTTTCGTTAAATAAATGAATGAATGCTTTACACCTGAGGTTAGATTTAAAGAAAAAAAATGTATAACCTGCTAAGTAGATTATTTGTTATTATGTCCAGATACAAAAAAAAAATTGAATTGAAGGAAGATTGCTTCTTGCAAAACCCACTGAAAAGAATACAATCCCTATACAATCATAGTTCAACAGTTGTCAAGCATTAAATTGAATTGGGAGGAATCACATTTAAAACTCTCCTAGTGGTTAATTTACAAATTTCTATACTTAATCCAATAAAAATAGTTATAATGTGTAAGTATGTAAAAGGTTAAACACATCAACATTGTTTTATAAAATAAAAAAAAAATAAAAAAGACTTCTTGGGAGCATACCTATCTAAAAAGTCAGAATAAAATCTAGTAGCATGCTAGCTTTGGCTACTGCTGGGCCCCATAGCATCTCTATAGACCAGAAAGGATTGCGGATGCATACTTTACTACCACACAAATCATACTGAAACACAACTGTAAACATTTGCATTAATTGGTTTGCAAAACCTCAGAGTGCACAAGCCCTAAGAGTTCTTAGTAATGTTTTCTTTTGCTTTGTTGTACTATACATATGGATTTATTCACACCAAGAACGCCACTATATAGCACTATTACCTTTAAAATGGAGCTGCTTCAATTCTCTTACCCTATTCACAGCCTTTAATACAAAGGAGAACATGCAGAGAGCCTATTGCAATCTGGTCAAAATTTTATAAAGCAAGAATACATTGAAAGGAAACATAATTAGAGATTATAAACTTGAAGTGTACCATACCAACAAATTGGACAAAATGAATTTATGAAGGACAGTGGCAATATAAAGGTTATAAATCCATAGCTACCAATTATTGCACTGGACTTCGTACTGCCTTAAAGTAGGTGGATTAGTTTGAACTTACCATGGTGTATGAAACATAAATAAAACCTTTTGTGTGACCTCTGTATTGTTTTGGCAAATTGGCTAGATAATAAAGGAAAACATGTTTTCCTCGAGCAAGTATGGTTAGCTGGCTTTACACCGGGTAACACTGAGCTCCAGACATATGTAAAAGACACAAATTAAAAGAAGCCTTAAAAGTATTAGTATTGTCTTCTACAAAGACAAAATTTAGTGGGAAAATAAGGAAACCATTCTTTTTTAGGCACTATAAAGTTTTGGTAATTCACGGATTAAAGATAAAAACAAAGTTTAAAGGACTAAAGTAAAAAAAGGGAATATAGCTAAAATTAAAATGGTGAAAAAAATATGCCCCATACAAGTTATTTCATGCAAACAACATAAAATATCTATTAATATTATACTGTATTTAAAAAAGTGGCAACATATTATGCAGCGCTGAACATCAAATAGGGGTAGGAAATGACAGACAGATACAGACAGTGGGCCTGATTTTTTTTAAACCTCTCCAAGGCTGGAGAGGAGACACTTTATAAAATCAGACCCAGTGACAGAGGAGAAGACCCCGCCCAAAAGAGTGTAAAAACTAAGAGGTAGGTGTGGGTGGGAGGAAATTAGTACACAACAAAAGGGTATGAACAAATGGTGGATAATTAGTGAGGGTTTAGGTGACAGACATAAGAAAACAGGTATGAGAGTTTAAAAAGATTGGTTCAAAAGATCTTTTAAATATGCAGCAAAAGGAACCCTAATAGGACAAGGAAGGGACTTTTAGAAAGAGTAAGGAAGTCAGGTAAGAGCACAATAGCTTGAATTTGATTCAGAGGTGAAATGGAAGTCAGTGTAAAAATGTGCAAAGGAGGCAGCAGATGAGGTGAGGTGTGAATGGTAGATAAGTGGAACCGCAGTAATAATGATAGATTGTAGAAGCAAAAGTCTGGGATGCCAGAGAAGAGTATGTTACAGTAGACCAGACAAGAGATATGAGCATGTACTGGGAATCTGGTGGTGAAGAAATGTGTAGAATCAAAGGTGACACAAGGACAACATGCTTGAGGGTCAAATAACAACCAGACTTATTGCCAATTAGAAAGATATCACGGGGTGTTTTTGAAAGTGAGGGGGAGGAAGATGATGAGTTCTGTTTTATCCAGGCTAACTTTTAGAAACCTTGAGCCATCTCTTTATGGCATAAAACTTGGGCAACGGTGCATACATTCTCTTCCTTCGGCTGTATCTAAAACCACCATTTTAGGCTGATGAAGAAAAGTTATAGAACGTAATTATTAGAAAATGCTTCCATTTCTTTTACTTGCCAGAAACTTGGTTTGCATAATGGTTGTTCTTCCGGCACACTATTTTTTTTCAAAATATGCGGCAAACCATCAAGTCAGTTTTTCAGGTACTTATTTAGGTTTGGAGTGCACAGAAATGCTATAGTAGCTAAGTAGGGGAAATTTGCAGTGAATGACAGACCTAACATAAATGTGTGTATAGAAAATGCCACAACAACCTTGAGAAACCTTTGAGGTTTAAATGGCTTCTTTCCATACTGCTTAAAAACATTTCTCTGGGGGAAAACTGTAAATATAGCTTTAATTTTTCACTGTATTTGCAGCGTAAAGAGTACCATTTATGAAATGGAGATGTTTTTGAAGGTATCCACATTCAAATATATAGCAAAGATTGCATTAAAATCGAAAGTTAAGTCCTGGTTTAACACTTCTCTTTACTGGGTCACTGCTTGTTACTAGTGCACAATGTGCATGGTATCTCCTGTAATTTTTACATCATTACAAGACAAAATAGTGACATGGGGCAGCGAGAGGAACATGAATCTCAGATGTTAGAGGATTAATGAGAATGTGTGTAAAGTGCAAACATTTATAACATGTTTCCTAATTAATCTTAAGAAATATACAGTATTCCTTAAAATAATGTTCTAAGCTTGAGGCACATTTTTGACTATTTTTATTTTAGCTACACATTTAATGAAATGCAGCAAAGCTATAATAAAGATTTAGGTCCATTTCGGCATTCTACTGCAGGTTCAACCACACTTCCATTTAACCTAATAGGAGTGGTTGGGAACCATTTTTTGCATGCATTTACACACAAAGATACTGTTGTGGTAGATTGTGGTGTAGTTCCTAAAAGTGAGAGGTTGCTTTTGGTCGCATGGTTGCCTTTCCTCCTCTGGAGAAGGAATTGGACCTCAACTACATAGTAAAACTGTTAAACACTGCAGTTGATAGCATAGTAGTTGAAGAGAGCCAGCTAGGAGCACCTAACAGCTGCGGTGGGAAAACTGAATGGTTGGCCACACCCGGGAGCAAAGTTCTGACTGTGGTTGAGCCTGCAGCAAAAGAAGGGTCAGCCGCAGGGATAAATCGGCCCTGGGGGGTTTCAGTTTTTTTGTGATTTGCATCAAATACTTTAAAATAATAGAAAAAAAAACACACAACAAATATACAATACACTTACATGGGACCGCGAGAAGCTTGTCGAGCTGCCTGCCGTTCTTTTCTCTTCTTGTCTGGGGGTTTTGCCAATACAATTTCAATTTCTTCCCCTTCCAAGTCTGTTCCATTCATTTCATCCATAGCCTTTTATGCAAAAAAAAAAAAGGACTGAATATTCAGAAGCAATAAGATTACCTTAATATTATGCAATGTGATATATAGGAAGGGCACCAAAGTAAAACCACCAGACTAAATGAAACAAGTTCAAGGCCATGTCCAGTTAATTAGTGCAGGAAAAACAGCATGACAATTCTACAAAAGAAGAATTTTAAAGTGGTTATGCATTCACTTTTGTCATCCTTACTCCCACACTCTTCCATGTTTCCTTCAAAATAATTTACGCTTTATACTCACCAGCCACTTTATTTGATGCAGCTGTTTAACTGTTTGTTAACACAATTATAACATAATCAACTAAGTATATGGCTACAACTCAATGCACTTAGGAACGTAGACGTGAACACAATCTGTTCCAGTTCTAATCAAACAACAGTATGTGGAGGAAAGGTGATTTAGGTCATTTTGAACATGCCATGTTGGTGCGAGACTACAGGCGAACATTACAGGAACGAATGATCTGCTGGGATTTTCACGCATAACCACCTCTAGGTTTCATGGTAAAATGGTCCAAAAGAAGGGCAACAGTAACTCAAAAAGACATTCAATACAATGAAGGTATGAAGAAGAGCATCTCTGAATGCCCAACATGTGCTACCTTTAAGCAGAAAGGCTACAGCAGCAGGAGAAACTATTGGGTGCAAAAACAGGCACCTGAGGTCACAATTTACATGGGCTCATCAAAATTGGAGAAGAGAATATTGGAAAAACATTGCTTGGTCTGATCTGCCCAATATCCGCTGTGAAATTTGTATGGTAGAGTCAGAATGTGCTGTCGCCAACATATCATGGATTCATCTTGTTTCAATGGTGCAGACTATTATGACCGCAGTGTGCTCATATTCTAATTGATAGAGTGAGGTGAACAAATCTAGAGAAATAGTGTGATGGTGTCATGTTATTAAGGACCAAATCCCTGAGAAATGTTTTCAGCACCTTGTTGAACATAGGCCACAAAGAATTATATCAGTTCTAAAGGCAAGAATGGGTACAACCTGGTACTAGGGTTACCTCATTAGGTGGCTGCTGCATGTAGAAGTCATCAGTAAGATATGCGCATGAATGCTGTAAGAGCAAAAATAAACTTTTGCATTATTTTGAATGTACTGCTAAATTTACTGCTTGTAATGAATGACCGAAAGTCTATAATCCAAGTAATGTAGTAAACAAATGCCCATACACAGAGGGTGTAAAACTCAATTTGTAAAAATAGAATTTCCCCAATATTACCACTTTTATTTCTTTAAATCATTATTAGTCTCACCCTGACTGCGGAGTCTCTCTCCTCAAAGTGTACAAAGGCGTAATCCTTTAGTTTCTTCACCCTTTCGAGCTTCCCAAACACTGAAAAAGCCTTTTCCAGGATTTCTTCAGTTACAGTGGAGGATAGGTTTCTCACAAAAAGTACTTTGACCTAAAAAATATCATTCAATGATAAAGTAATAAAAATAAGTTAATACTCCTTAAAATACCTAGATTTTTTGAGCGTGCTGCTACGGAAAAAAAATAGTCATCACAAATAGAGGTTTTTATTAGTCATCGAGTTCACGCTAATAAAAACAGCTTCCATACCTATGGTGATATTTAGGCTTTTAAATTAAACATTCTGATCAGAGAACCGTCATAAGCCAAAACACAAGGAAGTATTTAAGGTTCTACTAAACCCAAAATTGAAAAAAGAACATTTTAAAAGAAACTGAGTTGAAACTGGTGAACAAAATGTTTGTTTTATGGGCTAAATATGTATGTACACTGCCCTACATCACCTTTTCTCACAATTATTCAATGAGAGTTCATGAATGTTCATTGTAAGAACTAAGTCTGTTAACAGGAAACTAATAAGCATGAGAAGTTCTGTTGTTAAACAGCTACATGTAGGCAACCTTACACAATAGGCTTTGAATTTTGAAATGTTCAGTTCCAAAAGGCAATATCATTACTTGTAACACTAATCTTTTGAAAAATGTGCATTGTTCAGTTTAGTTAGGAATATGCTACTACCTACAGAAGAATTATACACTGAGAAACATCTGTAAACCAAGGTCAGGATTACCTCTACAACTACCAACATGCAGGTGAGTACTACAGACAATGTACTATGAAAATAATTTGACAGTAAGAAAAAAAAGAGAACAAGCTACAGCAAAAAATATTAGACCTTGAGAATTGCTCCAAAGAAGCACAATTTTAGGATCAGGAACCCCCCGAATCTATTGAGAATCTTGAAGGGGGTTGCAAAATATTTTCTAGACTTCTGAGTCTAGAAAAGGGTTACAACTGATTATAGGTTTGGTCATTGCAGATATCTCATTTACAGAAATAGTAAGCACCTTGTTAAGGAAATATATATTCCAGGATGCTTCAAATCTTTGTAGAGAAAGAGTTGTTAAATTGGGTACAAAAGGAAATGTATTTGTTTCTTTATGAATTGAAAACAACTTAATGCTGGACCCTGCACTGGAAAGCTCTCAACTCTTAACTTTTAGCAAAAACACCAAAGGGTGTTTTTTAATAAAGTACATTCGAAGGGGGTCTCTCAGATGGAAGTACATGTTTCAAATGTGGAGTCTAGGCGGCTACACTTTATCATAATTTCTGTGAATGCCAAATTATTAAACAATTCTGGAGGCAAGTGGTACATTATATCCATAGATATCTACTGAATGACATACCATTCACGCCAGAATGGGTAGTTTTTGGTTTAGTGGAGTCTGATTTACCTGGGCCACCAAAAGATTAGCACTCTTACCTTCGGCTTTTGCTAAGAAAACCATTTTTTTATTGCTGGTTGGAATCCACGACCCCAACAATGCGTCTCTTTATGACTAAATTACAAGAGCTATTCAGATTGGAATGCATAGAGGCCTCTTTCCACAAAGAATCTAAAACTCAAATTTTCTTTGAAGCATGGGAAAGTTTTATTGACACACTAAACCTAGCTAACAAAACAAAATTGTACAACTGTTTTCGTCACACTACATGGTACCTTGAAAGAGAACTAATAATAAATGACCCCCCTATTGTTCTGTGAATGTTGATTATGCCTATTTCTTGCACTACCGACACTTTATAATTGTTGTATGTTTTAATGAAAAGTCTTGACCTACCTTTTCGACTAATATGAAAACATGTATAGTATTTGAACTGTGTTGAAAATTTATCATTTGTTCCTTTTTGTTTTATCAGTTGGAAAACAAAATGTTTGTACTTTTTTCCACTGTTTACCGTCAATAAAAATATATTTAAAAAAAAAAAAGTACACTCAAAGCTTTGATTTTAAAAGTAGGATATCCTTAATTTCTGACATAGCAGAATTTCATGCATTCTAAGCAGCACCATTTGATTCATTCCCTACAGGGAATCAATTGCTTTGATACCTCGTTTAGCAATATAGGATGCTCTGAAAATAAGAGCTTGGTAATTTTTTTACTCAGCTTCTCACCTTCGCCATAATCTCAGGATCTGGCTCCTCCACAGGATCTGCCCACTCCACAGTGACGGCATTCCCCCAAACCTTCACCTTTCCACTCATCAACCTGCGTCTGGCCTGAGCTGCACTTTTGTGGTCTTCATACTCCAGAAAACAGAAGCCACGATTCTTTTTCTTGTCATCCGGTTGATGATAGAGGATCACATCCACCAGGCCCTCTAGAATATTAACAATGAACTGTCAACACAAACTGGGAAACCACAACAGAGTAGAAAACATAGAATCTGACAAAAACTTAGTAAGAAGAAAATTAATGGTTCAGTGATATAAATTTTCATAGAAAATCATAAGTGTTTTTCTTTAAGGATAACTCCATCACCCCAAAAATAAACTCCTGTCACTCCTATTAACTTATTAAGGGAGATGAGAAATAACTTATAGATCTTAAACACTCGGAAAACAGCTTTTGTACCAGAAGGGAGTAGTTTTGATACTAAAAGAACAGAAAGATATTGGAGGGGGCATCTTTAATTTTGTGGGGTAATAGTGGAGTTATTTCTAACTGGTTATACATTAAAAAAATCCACCAAAATGTACGGTTTCATAATGCTAGTCACAACGAAATCTGCCTTTAAAACAGTACCTGTTACTTTACTAAACTCCTCTAAAATATTTTCTTTTGTCTTATTTTTGGGTATGGACCCAACAAAAAGTCTGTTATTTGCCACAGAAATGCACACTCCAATGTGTTTGCCAGGGCGTATTTCATAGTTGTCACACTAAAAAGAGAAAGTAAAAACTGTTAGCAACTGCAACATCTAACAGCTTATTCAAAAACATGGAAAAAAAATCTGAAAGGGGGATGCCAGGGTGTTTTTTCAACATCAACAAATATTTAAACCAACAGACAGTACCCAATTGTTAATTATTGGTTTTAAGAAAATTGGCCATATAAGCATCATTCGTGCTAGTCTGACAATGAGAATGCTGGGGCACAAGTTATTTACATTAAATTTGCAATCACTCAAGGGTAGTTCAGTGTCAATGCTCCACTACTTCTACTGTAGTTTCATGCCATATCACAAACACATAATTAAGACTTACAAAACATGTTAGGGACAGTAAACAACAGAATATACATTATAATTTTACTGTAATAACAAACAGATACCAAATCCATGTGAGACAGGATGCCATTAGACCAGGGGGCTCCAACTCAACCAAATCTGGCCCGCACTGTAATTATATTTTGCTAAAAGAAAATACCAAATGTCTACTAGAGCTGACCTGCCGGTAGACAGTGCATGCACCGTTAATAGTACAAATCCCTGAATGTCCTGCTGGCGCATCAACAAGGTTGGCCCGTGATTTTTGTCCAAATTTATCAACTTGGCCCACTGTGTATTTCTATTTGACACCCCTGCAATAAACCGCGATAGCTAAATATTTGCACACACACTATACTATGCTAGAGTTTGAGGCCACCAGAGAAATTTAGGTTTAAAATTATATATTATGGCAGTAAGGGTAAAAAAAAAATATTTTAAATAAGATCCAAACCCCTACCAGTCAGCGTTTAGTTTTGTTTAAGCATGTGTCTCATAGATCATTTCGTGTTACCTTTCTCTTCATAACAATTTTTTTTCCATTTTTAAGTGCAACAAGTCATAATCAGCCATTTCCTGTCTTTCTAATAGTGAAAACAGTGAACCATTCCTGTGCACTGTGTGTTGCTACAGCCCCTTTAGTCTTAATCAGGACCACTTGTGACAAGATGGCAATACAGTGTAACAACTTGAGAAAGAAGTTGTTGCCCCATACCAGAATGTGTCTGAACAAGAACCTTAATGGCAGGATCCCCAGACATTCTTTTAGAGAAGCTTCAGATTTAAAAAAAGATTAAAAAAAATACTGGAAGTTACAGCTTAGATGGTATTTGAGCAATTGAATTTTTATCTACTTTAAAGTATGCCTGGAGAAAACTTCACCCCAGCAACCCTTTATTAGTACTGGTCATTACTGTCACTGAAACATTTTTTATGATATACATATTAAAACAAAAGATCATGATAAATACTTACCAGCTTAACTGCTTCTTGTGCTGCTTCTTTATTGCAGAATGTGATGAAGGCATATCCTCTATTCTGTCCAGTTAAAGGATCCATCATAAGTCGAAGATCCCAGATAGGCCCTGCTTTTTCAAAAAGAGGTACCAACTCATCTTCATAGAGATCTCTGGGTATCTTGCCAACAAAAACCTGTTAAATCATTAAACAATAAGGAAAAAATGTTCTGATTCCAAGTGTGGGTAAAAGAGAAAGTAATTGTGTACAAACCTCTGTCCCAATGCCAGGCTGGGCACACGAAGCCACAGATTCAGGAGGGGGACCTCCATATTTTCTCTGTCCAGTTGTCACATCTAAACTATATCCAGTTCTTTCCAATAATGCCTGGGAAGAAAAACAAACTGTCAACAATATTACCAAAATACCAATCAAGGGGCTTCTAACCTTTCTAAAAAAAAAAAAAAAAAACATCTACCCCCAATATCATTATCTGAATAGTAGTGATCAAGTTAGGTGTTGTGTTATGCATTGGGATTTTCCTTTTTTTTGGGGTGCATTACCCAATCTCGCACCTGCAAAAAGCAACATTAGGTGACGTGAAGAACAACCAAGATGAAGATGATAGCGCCTGCTGTCCAGTCCGTGCTAGAAAGAAGAAGGAAGATAGGATGGTACAGGACCTACTGGACTTGGTTTGTGGAAGTAGCGACAGGTATTGGGAAAAAGAAACACTCAGCATAGAGTTTATTGCAAGTCTATGGGAGCTCACTAATGAAAGGCTACAGCTGTACTACTGAGATAAGTAGACAGCTAGGGAGAGTGTTTTCAGTGTTTTTCTATTTCTAGAGAGATAGAGAGGGGTAACTTGCATTTAATAAAAGGTACACCTGTAGTTTAACCACCAAAGCTGAGAATATTGGCCACTTAAAAGAGTCTTCAGCATTACTTTTCTCTCTCTCAACACTGTCTTGAACCTCATTCTGGGGTTAGTTTTTAGTATAGGCAGGAGTAATGAATGACAGAGACTTACAATACAATACAATACAAAAAAACAATAAAAATTATAGGTGTACCAGCGGTAATAAAAGCACCCTAGATCAGATACTATTATGATTACAATAATTCATCTGTAGCAGGGGCATCTAAACACACACCCCAGAGGTTGAGTCGCCTATATTTCAACTGGAAAGAAAATAGTTCAACAGGAGAGCTTGAATATTAAGATTAGCAAAATCACATATCCTAAAAGGAAGGTAAAACTATTCACAATAATTTATTTTGTGTTTTGAGCAGTTTCCCTGGTGTCCATCTTTAAAGCTTTCATATGTGATAACGCTGTGTAAACCTAATTACAGACATCAGTCATTTATTTTGATGTCAGGTCCCCATTGAGAACAACCTAGGAAGGAGGGTTGCAGCTCAGACACTTAAAATGTTCCTAAGGAATCCTACATTTAAAAAACAGAAGACATGCTTTTACAACCATTGACATGACTGATTTTCAAAAATACTACACATAGTTGTAGCTTACATCTTTGTTTAAATAGACAACTTGAATTTGAATGAACAGGAGTAATAGGAAGAACAAAGCAATATTCTTCAGTGAACATTTCACTGAAACAAACTGATTACCTTGATCTTCGCTTCATCTGGAGCCTTGATGCTTTCCTGAGGCTTGTTTCCCGGTTTCTCCCTCTGCCTATAGGTTTTCATAACTTTAGTGAAATATAGTGTCCGCTCTGGGGGAAAAAAAAATTTGGTCGATTTTTTCTTTTTTTAATATTTTTTATACAGCTGACACATTACGGTATCACCTGTTGACACTAGATTACTAGTAAATTAAACTTCCCCACTGTCATATAGACTATTTTTATACTCTCGTGCTCCACATTTTAATTCCGGTAGAATTGATCTCTAAAAAAAAAAATGCTCTGTAATGGAGAAATGTCTTCCTTATGATCCAGAAGATTTTTAACCTTTATTTACCTGAAAACCACACATCTCTGTCATGAGGGGGTTTTATTGTGCATGAAATAAAGATGCCAGTTATGATGCATTGTTGACCGAGGATCCACCACCAATAGATATTCCAGTCTAGTAATTTGGAGTCAGATATGTAACTTACACTTCTACGTTTTATGGCAACCCTTCACTTGCCACAGATGGTAAACTATTTGCATAGGTTTTTCCCTTTTGTAAGGTTTTACTTTTAAATCCTCCTTGCCATACACGGTGTTGATACTCTGCAGGCATATCATACACTTTACAATGTTTCATCTTTTTAACTGCAGTCAGAACAACCCTCTCTCCTGTGTTAATGATGAGTAAACCTTTGGCACATCTGCCATTGATGATAGCACAATAAATCACAATCCTTAGCTCCCTGCTTTATGATTCTGATTCTGTGTAAGTTTTAGAAGACTTTTTCAATAAACCCTATGACACCAAAATAGTAAACTTCTGCAAGGACAGGGGTTTCTCAGCTTCTCTCACATTGGGCCGGCAGTGAAAGTTACACTAAACATTATCACAAAAATGTTCTCCATATATGTAATTTGTAGATCTGTCTAAGATCTCTCTAAGCAACCTGAATAATGTAACACTATTCAATGTAATGGGTTAGAGCAGTGGTCCCCAACCTTTGCATGGACTCCAGACTGCGCATGCATGGGGAGCGATGTGTCATTCAAGGGGGAAAAATTAATTAATAAGCCTGAAAGGTGCTCGTCATGATGCCAGAACCTGCAAACTCTCCCATATCAGATCTGAGCCGGCAATGGGAGAGTGGGTGGGGTTGTGTTCAGAGACGCAACCTGTTCACCACCCTAAGCCTGCGATGTCTCCGGTGGGTGCACCGGCCAGAGCCATGGGCTCCCCCAACCTCCGGGGGTTGGGGACCTCTGGGTTAGAGAAAATATTGGATTTAGGCCTATGTTTTCAGTGCACAGACATTTTTATAAAGCTCATCAAATTTATGAAAGCTCATCAAGGCTGGAGAAGATACACTTTCATCAGTGAACCTGGGTGATGAAACATGCCATGGATTTCTTGAAAGTCATTTGATATTTGTTAGCAAATGTTTTCAATCCTGGACCAGATCTATTTCAGGTTTGCTGGATCACCCTGCTTCACTGTTGAAAGTGTTACTTCTTCAGCACTGGAGAGCTTTAATAAATCATGTCCATTGTGTCAGCACAGAGGCATTCCTGGACTTTTTTCTTAGCATAAACTAAATGACTGACAGGACAGAAAACAGGGGAAGGCTAGGACAGCACTAAGGGGAAAGAATGGGCAGGATGATCCTGTGCATTCATCAGGCAGGAAAGGATTTCAGCTTTATCTAAGGGATGCAAAAGCAGCGAATCAAAACATTGGCCAAATAAAAGCAAACGATTGAAAGAAATCCACATTTTCCAGATCCCCCAGTTCTCTCTCCATAGTCTATCTTCTGTAGTTTTGGAAAGGCTTGATAAATCAGGCTCACTGTTTTGAATGAATGTTCCCCTAATTTTTCAAGTACTGTGAGCACTTTTATGCTCATATCAAATCAGGGCATATTCAAAAGAAACGGTGGGAATACACAGTTAGAAAGTATCTGCAACATTATTTCTATTTTTTGATAGACTAGGAAAGGATTAGAGTTCCTGTCCAACCAAAGGTTGTAGCCTGGACAGGAATACAACTGTCAGCTTTTTTTTGTTGTCTTATTTCCCTTCAGATTTTAGCACTGTCTGGTCAACGTTTCACATCAGAACTGGAAGTGAGAACCCCCCAGGTAACAGTAGAACCTAGAGAGCGTTCTAACCTTCCCACCTTCTACCTACATTTAAAAAAAATAAATACAAATTAAAAATATAACTTAGAATATGAACACATGATAAAAGGACTTCAGAATCAAAAACTTTTAAAACCTTAGTTAATTATTTACCTAAAGAAACAAAGCTTTATCAACTGAGCCTCATACAGTTTATATTCCCAAACTAAAGCTGCATACACACTGCCAATTTTTGTCGTTGGAAAGGATCTTTCACGATCCTTTCCAACGACAAGGGAGTGCACGATGCATGAACG
>NC_092858.1:98658373-98661172 GCF_032062135.1 Pyxicephalus adspersus | reverse complement strand
GGACGACACCGACTGTACACACGGCAGATTTTCGCCCGATAATTGGCCGATGCCGATTATCGGGCGATAAAAATCTGACATGTGTACATAGCTTAACTGGGGAGGGCCACATGGGAAAAAAACACACCAGTAAGACATGACTGCATTGGGCAATGTGTAAAATGCAAGCTGCTTTCAGTACAACCTCATGATGCCATGTTCAGTCCTGTGTAAACTTTCTGCACATACTGTTCTCCTCCAGTGTGCTCCATTATAGCCACTTACCCACCACTTTGTCTACTCTGACTCTCAAAGCAAAGAATATAGGTGGTTACTAAAATGATATTCCTGTTGCCAAGGCACATTTCCACAGGGAACAGTTTGTTGCCCAGCTCACTAAACGAAGGGTGTTACAAATTTTGGTAAACATCCATTCTGAGCTACTGGTAAGTCAAATAGAGGGATTGGAGAGTCCTGGAGTATCACTTCAAATGACAGTTCAGTTTGTTGAGGTTGCCAACATCACATCCAACATGGCTGTGTACAAAGCAGTGTCAGGATTTTTCATATTTACAAGAGGGAGGCTTTTAAAGGCAAACAGCATCCCTCAAATATAGTAATTTGTTAAAAAAAAAAATGTTCTTGTGAGAGGATCTCTTTTTTTGAGAATTTTGAGAATTAAGATATAATCTGCAGACAGCACAGCTGGAGAACAAACGGCTTTCCTTTTAGGCTTTAGCAGGGACAGGTTATGTTAAGGTGCGTACACACTTCCAATTTTTATCGTTCCAATCGAACGACGAACGATCGATTGGGCAAAAAATAGTTCGTAAAAAAGTAACCAACGACGCCGACGAACGAGGAAAATTGTTGGAAACGAACGACCGGACCGGCGGATCGGATTGGGCGACGATCGTTGAACATCGTTCGTGTGTACGGTCGTTCGTTGATCGTCCATGGTCAGAGCATGCGTGATGAACGAACGTCCGTTCACTTTCCTGTCGTGCACATAGTTCCTCTATCGCTCAAACGATCGTATCTATTGTGTGTACAATATCTACGAACGATCGTGTCGTTACCTCTCTGTGCAGGATCGGTGCTATACGATCGTTCATATATATCGTGCAGGAACGTTCGTCGTTCGTTTTCCGACGATAATAATTGGAAGTGTGTACGTAGCTTTACACTTACAATGTTGACACTATATACCGTATTTTTTGCCATATAAGACGCACTTTTTCTTCCCCAAAACTTAGGGGGAAAAGTTAGTGCGTCCTATACGACAAATGTGTTAAAAAAAATAATTAAAATATTATACTCACCCGATACCCGATCCTGCGTGTGTTTCTGGCTGCAGCGTGTCTCTCTTCTCTCCTCTGCCAGCATCGTGTTTTCTCCTGTCTGTAAAGCAAAGCGAAAGAAGCCGGCACAGCGCCACCTGCTGTTCCCTGTCCTAACTCCCGTACAGTGGAAAAAAAGCACAGAGTGATCACAAGGGGAATTTGAATGACAGAGTGATCAGAAAGGAATTTTGAATGACACAGAGTGATCAGAAAGGAAATTTGAAAGGCATAGAGTGATCAGAAAGGGAATTTGAATGGCACATGAGTGATCAGAAGGGGAATACCGGTATGAATGGCACATGAGTGATCAGAAGGGGAATAATCTTTCAGAAACATTTTTTCTAGATTTTCCTCCTTTAAAATTGGGTGCGTCTTATATTCCGGAGCGTCTTATACGGCAAAAAATACGGTAGGTCATCACAGTGCACAGCTGGAAGGCAAAGACATATAGCTAAGTAGCCCAACTAAAATACACCCTGCTGAAATATACTAAATGTTCCCGTTAGCATGCTTGAATAAGGACTGCCTAGCATTTGTCAAAAGGAATAGAAAGCTTCTTACAAACATGCGAATTAGATCTATAGCAATCTACCTGACAGGATGAAAACCTCAATGCTTTGATTTGGCAGACGTTAATAAATGCTTTTAACATCCTGTCAACAACCCAAAATATTCCAAAGTAATGTCATGTGTGAGGTGTTTAAGGGGGATGATCCCCTATATAAATATATATTGGTCCATATAGAGAACTTACTTCACAAATATTCACTTCAAGGTCATTGCAAAGGACAACGGGGAACTTTTGACAGAAGACAAATATGACGTTTCACCTTAATTGTACAATACACACGACAAAGATTAGGATTTGCCAAACCTTTGTAGTAGAAGCCCTACCAAAATAATCCATGTAATTTGCATCCATTTACTTAACAAAATATATTTCATACCTTCAGAGTGCTAAGTACAACTTTGTTTTGTGAAAATACAGTCTGCCATAACATACAATAAAAACCGGACTCTCATCCCAAGTCACTATTGTCCATAGTTATCCTACCTGCCTGTGTCTCATAGCAGATGTGCAAAAACATGATCCCCCCCATCTCACATGACAGTAATGCTAATAGCAGTCATTATGCATGATTGGGTCACATCCAGTTCAGATGGAAATCTCAAAATATCAGGTTTTTTTTTTTTAAATGGTATAAACTGAGGCACCTACTTTAACAGGAAAAATACCTTAAGTATACCCATGGCAGTGCTCAACCCAGAAATTTTTTTAAGCTGGGTGGGAAGAAATTGTAGGCGGGTGACAGCCTCTGTAGTGTGACCCATCTCATTGACAGCCATCCAAAAACAGCCAGGTGGTTGCTAAAAAGTGCTGGGTGGTGCACCCAGCTAAAAGGGGCCAGAGAGACCACTGCATGGGGTGCAAAATTCAGTCATTACTGCAAACATTTAAAACTGTAATTAATAGACA
>NC_092858.1:98654024-98657766 GCF_032062135.1 Pyxicephalus adspersus | reverse complement strand
CTGTGTCCCCCTCGTAAAGTGTTACAAATGCCATTGGCTGTCACAGTACATATGCAGTTTTCTTTTTGCTTTGTCAGTTCAGCTAAACAAAACTAAAATTATGTCAGTGTAGACAAAATAACACAGACTACAAATAACACAGCCACCTAAGAACCTCTGATTTGGAGGGACTTTCCTTCTTTCACATTTAGTTCCTTATACACCATGTTCTTTTCAGTTGACCTCTAAGAAAACTGAATTGTTTTAACCAATAAAAGTGTTGCAGTACACCTTTCATTCTGCCTCGAAGTCAATTCATTTGGTATTAAAAAAATAATAATATCAAAGCAAACGTTGTTACAAAAAAAAGAGATCCTTTCTTGCAAGAAGTCGCTAATTATTATTTTTTTTTATGTTAGCAGCAAAAAAAAAAAAAAAGATTTCTGTACACGTATGCTGTGCAATGTATTAAAGGGTTACGGGTAACACTTGCATGTTCGGCCAGAGATAGATAGAAAGTGCCTACACAACCCACTAGACATTACATGTAAAAATCAGGTTTAAGTGCACATTGCAGACACACAACCATGAGGCTGCCTTCATAGGAATGCAAATACAACCTCCAACATCACCAGGAAGTGATCTGTTAATTTTCCGAGAGAATTAGAAAAAAAGAGTACGTATTTCAAGATGATTAAATACTGCACAGGTAACAAAGAGATTGAAATTAATCACATTATTAAAAACAAAAAACATTAATAAAATAAATTAAAGTAGCTAAAATCCCTTTATGTACAGCTGTTTGCTTGTAGTATGGTTTCTGAGATACGTCATGTGGCGTTTCAGGATGGTCTGCCGCTAAACTACTTCTACAGACTTAACTAGGTCCACTATGAATGCTTCCTAGCAGTCTGGAATACAACCACTGGAGTACCATTATCTCATAATGCGTAACCAGACAAATGTCAGCCACTTACAGTAACCATCTGTCAAAAAAATCTGTAACATTTGCACAAAACTTAGGACCTTGAAAAATTATGTTTTGTTTTTAAATTGTGTTATTGTTTCATTTATGATTCACTCTTAGCAGGTGAAGTTCTGCCAATACTTTTTATGATCTCATAGTATGATATTAAAAAGAAGGTCTGCTCCCATTTAGATATACCTTGCATTTACCTAGCACACTGCAGACTTTAATAGCAGTTGCTGGCCTGGCAAGCTAGTGAAGATACCATGATTGAAGAAATGTTCACCCCCTTTGCCAGGATGCTGAATTAATACTACAATCACCACCAGTGAAGATTTCCATATCTACTTTGTACAGAGCAATAGATAATCATTGTGCTTACAAGTGTAAATTTACCAAACCTTTGTCTAGTTAAAAAAAACAGAGTGAGTTCTGTTTTAGGGGCGAGGTAGGAAGCTTATTTGGAATCTGGAAGTCCTCTTTCATAACACCCCATCCTGGGGTGAAAACTGCCTTCACCCCTGGGAAATGAGTAAGGGGTAATAAAAGGTAATTGTGGGGAGAGGCTGTACGTGGGTGGTCAAGGAGTGGACGGGGAACACATGGCAAATTTAGTGTTCCCAGTTGTTTTTGCCATAGGAATCCAGTGACCCCTATAATTCTGTAAGCTTTCTACCAACCCCTATATTTTGTTCCAACTTTCTAATGACCACCCTTAGTATGTTTCTATAGATTTCATATTTTGTTTGTATAATGCGCCAACTGTATTGTGATCCAACTTGTTAGTATCCAGCCAAAAACAGCTGGGTGGTTACTGAAAAAGTAAGCTCCATCCACGTGTACACAGCACCAGCCATTTCTTTCAACCAGGGCAGCCGCTGACAAATACACCACTGATTGAATGAATAGATCCAAACAATGATAGACTGAACAATCATTTTATTTTTGCTTCCGAGTTGTCTTGTTACTTTTAGAGCTGCAGAAACTCTTTTCGGGAGTGAGTAAAGGATATTATGTAACTGTTTTCACCCCCAGGGAGAGGGGGTAGATAACTGGGGCCCCTATTAAAGACGGCTCCCCACAACTTGGTGTATGTGAGGCCCTCTATTCCAAAGATAGCCCTTGTTACCTTCGGAAAAAGACAGGAGTCACATTTCTTATTCAGAAAGGAGCCCAGCCTACTGAATGGTCTGATTCTATTATTAGGAAGGAGGGCACATGCCAGGGTTTTTCATTTTTTGTTTTGTTTCTGGTCAAAAGCCAACTTGACATATAAAAAAGCCTACAACCAAGCATTTCTTGCCTGAAACCACTTCTAGATGCTTACCTATAGATAATAGGTAGCCAGAATTAGTAAAGATTGCAGGGTTTTTTTTACCACTACCGCTAGAGCTTTAGGATACGTACACTCGTGCAATAATTATCGTTGGAAACAAACGATTGACAACCAATCTTCAGATACAAAAAAAAAAGTGAATGACGCCAATGGACGAGAAATGTCACTGGAAACAAACTACGCACTAGTTCTACCCACTGAACAAGCAGGTAAGAATGTACTATAAAAATAGGTATAATTATTGCAAAACAAGTCAGGAATGTTTTACTATTGTAATGTTATTTAAATTAAATTCTATTAGATAAGATACACATTTCTTATTCAGATCTCTGCAATGTTTTAGAACCTGTGCTAAACCTAAAGAAATGTTTGTTTGTTTTTTAAATGTAGGCATGGAATGCAAGGCATCATGTAACACACACACCAGCTTGGGGTAACTGGAGGGTGTGTCTGGGAACACATCCCCCCCATCACTAGCAGGGGGTCTCAGGTATCCAGCAGGTAAAGGGGCTGAGGTAATTTGGGAAGTACAGAGCACGGATTCTGTGCACCCTTTTGCGATTCTGTGCAAGCTTATGATAATAAAACATTAAAACAAATCTCTGCAACCCACACATTACACCAAAGACGAAAGCATCACGCTACACTACTGTTGGCAGGAATAGAAAACACCTAATACACATATAGAATAATACAATATTTATATACAGTAACTATATTTATATTGTCGGGCTTGTCGGGTTTTTATTCTTTTTTTTTTCTCGCCCTGTATTCCGGTTTCTGCATCCTATCAGGCACCGCACACACTGATGATGATGATGATGATGATGATGGTAATAGGCGGCTGTGTCAGCCAGCACTGATTAGGAACTCATCTCAGTCACACCTCCAGGGGCACGACGAGGTCTGACCCCCTCCCTGACTAAACCTCCCGCACCCTTATCAGTCACTGGCCGTCCCAGCCTCTCACTCACCCGGTCAAAGTGCCGTAATATGCTGGTAAAATGGCGCGTCTTCCCTGGCAGACCCGCCTCCTTCTCCCGTATTCGTCTCCCAATCACGGAGCCTGCGTACGGGGTCGTCTACATCAAGCATCAGGGGCCTTCCAATGAGGCCGTCCTAGAGATGAGAGAGCGGGAAGAGGGGGGTGTGCGGTACTAACCAACCGCTGTACGGGAGAGAGATGAGGGAGTAATGGCTGCCATGGAATTGGGGCCTCACATCCATAGAGTGCAGGAGAGCTGCGGATCAGACAGTGTGCTGACTCCTGAGTGTGCACACTGTCTTATTTCTCCTGGGAAATGTATAAACATACAGCTATGGGCACAATGTTATATATAAGGTAGTCTATGGATAAATGTATGGTCTGCCCCCACGACAATGTTACATTACCTCACACATTTCTATGTGGAAACGCACACACTACATAGAAACGCACACACCACATGGCAACGCACACA
>NC_092858.1:98652727-98653890 GCF_032062135.1 Pyxicephalus adspersus | reverse complement strand
ATGGAAACGCACACACCACATGGCAACGCACACATTACATGGAAACGCACACACCACATGGCAACGCACACATTACATGGAAACGCACACACCACATGGCAACGCACACATTACATGGAAACGCACACACAACATGGAAAAGCACACACCACATGGCAACGCACACATTACATGGAAACGCACACACAACATGGAAACGCACACACCTCATGGAAGAGCACACACCACATGGAAGCGCACACACTACATGGAAGCGCACACACTACATGGAAATGCACACACCACATGGAAAAGCACACACCACATGGAAACCCACACACCACATGGAAACGCACACACTACATGGAAACGCACACATTACCACAGTGTAAAAGAAATGCATTGGGTTGCCTTGCATTCTTAATGTCATCCCAAACACACCTTTGTCATGACCCTGCAGCACATTGTCAGCCATTTTGATGTGCATTGCATTATACAGCCTATTCCAGTGCTTGAGCTCCCCTAATGCCTGGGAAGATTACACATTCGGCCCCATTGAGAGGATCAATATCTCCACCAAGACACAATAAAATACAATATAGAGTATAAACTAAATTCCTCCTGATAACTCACCATTACAGGCCTGTAATCTCATATTTATCCTTTTCAAGACAAGAAGTGTACATTCCATTTCCGGTCTCATTGTTCCTGAGGAAGCAGATTCTGCGAAACACTTCAAAATAATAATGAGACTAAAATGTACGTGATGTATGTCTAACGCATTGTTTTCATATACTAATATTTTAGGGATTCAATTAATTACATATTTATAAGGCTATATGGATACAAATTATTGTAAAATGCCTTGAAAGTCCAATAAGTTCTATTGTCTATGTATACTAAATTGAAAATATAAGACGTGGCACTGGATATTCTGCCCGCTTCCCTAATTTGAACCATAGAATGGGTTGCTATTCATTCTTACTGAGAACTAGCACTAGGTCAATGGATCTTAAACATTTTTTTACCAAGAAGCCAAAATAGGAAAATTGAAAAGATCTATTAGCAAAATGTTAGCAAAGGCAGCTGTATAGCATATAGAAAATGTTCTTCACTTGTATTGGGAGGACTCCACATTCAGCCCCATTGAGAGGATCAGCTAAAATATGATAAATATATAGTTA
>NC_092858.1:98646634-98648145 GCF_032062135.1 Pyxicephalus adspersus | reverse complement strand
AGATTTTTACCTATAATCTACTCTACAATGGGCCTGCTGCACTTTTAATGTGTTCTGTGAAATGCAGGTGCATTCTGAACGTTTGGTGTGCCATTTGCCAATAAGCATGCCAGTAACACATAGAATGCTGGTGACTGAAGGAGTGCTGAGAAAGAACTCTTAAGATAATTTGGGGTGAATTTTTTTTTTTGAAAGGCTAAATTCAGTACCACTGGACAGCATTAGGCCATGGCATGAGCCTAGTGACACCTGGTGTCCTGGTTGGGCTCATCTCTTGCTCAACAAATGTTTCAACAAAAGTTCCAGATTTAGCACCATTGCTAAACTAGCTGAACAGAAACGTGGAACATCTTGTTCTACATCTCAGGTAACCATCAGCTATCAATAGAAGGGTATGTTATATATTCAATGCTACTGCACTTTGCATGCTATCCTATACATCACAAACCTCTGACCAAAATTCCTAATAGTTTCTGGTTGCCAAATAGAAACCCCCACCCCCATTCAAGCTCACACAAAGAGTTAGCTCTGTCACAGAGTTCTAAATGCAGTAAATTATGAAACAAAGCAATAAAAATGCAATAATTATGTGTGTGTGTGTGTGTGTGTTATGAGCCAATGTTCTCATTATTGTCCACATCCCTCACCTATGGCACAGTTATCGGGGTATATTTTACCAGTCTGAGGTCTACATATGTGGTAAACAGGACTGATGATCACTGGCTCTATTTAACTTCTTCTTTTCCTTTTTAATGTAATGCCCACACCCATCATTACACATGTAATGTGACCATAATATTAGGGGGACCTATGTCTTTAACAATCATAACATCCCTGCCAAGTCACAGAAGAAAACTGTCTTTGAAAGATTTAGGCCCACAAGTTGTAGCTAGAAAATATGAAGAACACTATCCTATAGCATGAGCATTTTTCCCACCCTGCTGGGGTGACATTGTTATTTGGCAGCTGAAACTTCTTGTAATACCCATCTTGGTAGAAGAAGGGCTTTGCTTCTTCGAGTCAGATTCTCCAGAAAAGAAGAAGGAACAGCATAGTAATGACATCACCAAACCTCTCTTTAAATCTCCTGAGATTAATCATGCTTTAGATCTCACACATCAGAAATTAGGCACAGGGCTACCTAGGCTCCTTACATACTAGGGGTATAGTCACAAATTATTCCCCTGTCAATTTGGCTGCTGTTCGAATCACTCTACATTTCTCTCCATTGTTCTGCCACCTAATGGCCGATCAGTAAAAGTGCACAGAAGTGACGATACTAAATGCTATATATGCCAGAAAAAAAAGACGAATTTAGGTCAAATTTACAGAGTAATAGTTTATTAATATACACCAAGGTGTTATTTTAGGAGTAATGATAATGTTCCCTAAAGCATAGCCAATATTGACGTTTTAAATTCCGATCCATGTTAAAGAAGGCAAAAAATTACAATTCGCCATCTGCTGGAGAGTTAAAAAATGTTTTCTGTGTGCTGTGCTTTTTAAATATA